>NC_081210.1:30665207-30955207 GCF_902713425.1 Acipenser ruthenus
AGACACTCCCTGGTTTTACAAAGTGCAAAGCTTAAAATCAGCTTACAGCGCTGTCTGCACTATATAGCCGGTCTATTAAAATCTCAAAGAAAAAAAAAAGATGGAGAATTCTCAACTTTGCAAGCTCTTTATCGGTGGGTTGAACGTGCAGACGACAGACGAGGGACTGCGACAGCATTTCGAGCAGTACGGGGAGCTGACCGACTGCGTTGTTGTGCATTACCCGCAGACCAATCGATCCAGATGCTTCGGGTTTGTGACCTACTCGACTGCGGAGGAGGCTGATGCGGCAATGGCGGGCAGGCCTCACACTGTAGACGGCAACAACGTGGAGTTGAAGAGAGCCGTGGCCCGGGAGGACGCCGGCAAACCCGAGGCCCTCGCCAAGGTGAAGAAAATCTTCATCGGCGGCCTGAAAGAGGGCGTGGAGGACGAACACCTGGTAAACTACTTCTCCCAGTTCGGTACACTGGAGAAGGCCGAAGTGATCACCGACAAGCAGACGGGCAAGAAGCGCGGCTTCGGCTTTGTGTACTTTGAAGACAACGACTCTGCCGACAAGGCCGTGGTGCTCAAGTACCACACCATCAACGGGCACAAAGTGGAGGTGAAGAAGGCCCTCTCCAAGCAGGAGATGCAGGCTAGCGGCGGCAGGAGAGGCCGAGGCAGAGGAGGGCGCGGAGGCGGAGGGGGTCAGAATGACTACGGAGGCAGATACAACAGTTATGGTGCTGGCTACGGGGGCAGTGATGGCCGCTATGGCGGTGGTTACGGGGACAATGCTGACTCTTACGGTGGAGGCTACGGGATCGGCGGAGGCTACGAGGGCAGTGGAGGCTACGGCGAACATACGGATGACTATGGCTACGGAAACGGCTACAGTGACTTTGGCAGCAGCTACGGCCAGCAGACCTCCGGCTACGGGGCGATGAAAGGGGGTAACTACTCTGGCAGAAGTAGCGCCCCTTACTCCAGAGGTAGTGGGGACTATGGGGGCTCCTACTAAACCAGCCCTCGTGTGTGAGTGTGAGCTACCTCCACCTCTGTACGATAAAGACAATGGGGAGGGGGGAAACAAGGACTGGATTTTGTTAAACATTTTTATAGAATTGTTGCTGTTGATTTGTTTTTCCTTTTTTTTTATTTTACTATAGATAATCTGTACAGAATTTATGAGGCCGAATGCATACAAAAATGCAGTCGTGTGTTTTTTTTTTTTTTTCATGCCTTGCATAAATTGTAAATGGATTGTTTCTGGTTTAATTGTATATTTTGATTTTGTTTTATTTTTTTTAACTTCAGTCAATTCACAAAAATAAATTGAAGAGTTGTTGTTTTGTGTTTTTAAAAATCGGATTTGGGTACTTCCTGTTTCCTGTTAAATTTGAAAAATGCGAACCAGCGCAGAGCTGCAGAAGCGTGCCGACGCTAAAGCGTCCTCACTGTGTGATTTAGTGGAGGCCGCGACTCTTCTGTGAAATGCGTTGCAACTTCACTCATAAAACCAGCTTCAACTAATAAAATCATAGTTTTGATATGTAATTATTTAAAATTATATTCTTAATCCGTTTGCATAAACTTTACTTGCAGTGATAAATACAAGATGCTGATCGAGGTTTCCGGAAAGCAGCTCTTAGAACTTGCCATACATTTATTATTATTATTCTTACATCCTGGTGTTTAAATACATCACACTCCGCTCATGCATGTTATAATGCTGCGCTGCATTTTATATTGGCTTCTATTTGGGATTATTTAGGAAGCGTGAGAACCACTGGCGCAATTGATTTGAAGACTAACATTAACATGAATACAGTTACCGGTGCAGTTCTATACAGCATGGCAATGGTGTGCTGCATTAAAATGGAGGATGCGTGTGTGTGGTGTGCGTAAAATGAGGTAATGTGATGACAAGTAGCGGCCATAGGGGGGCACCAGAGTCTTAAATAACATTTTAGAAATTGTGTAACCTTGTTTAATTGAAGTGAATTTATCAGATAAACTCCTGAGATGAGTGACCCGGAACAAGGCGGTGGCAGATTTATACAATAATTTACACAAAACAAAAAACCTACTCCAGTATCCAAATACATAGCAGTTTGCTATCTTTAAACAATAACACGTTTTAATATTGATCACATCTCATAACGCTGAACAACATACTGAATACTGAAGCTGTTTAAACGTGGCGCTCATATAAACAAACATCAAGGCAAAAGTAGGGACAAAATAACCTTAAAATGTGCAAAATTGTAAAAACGAGACTGCAGGGGATACACATGGAAAGAAAAAGAATGTGACAGCTGACAGGTTACTGTCTACAAATAACACCCCCTTCGGTAGCTCACTGCTCTCCTTAGAGTTAAGTTACCCAGTTGAACTTTTAATTTTGAATTTGTCTTCCTAACTGAAAAACTCTAATTCAGGCCACACGCCCTTCTCCAGGTGCATTGTTACCCTTGACTCCAGTTTGTGCTAGTTATGGAGGGGAGGTTAATGTTTTGTTAAATTCAAAATGTACTGTACAAAATTGACATATGAATCAGTTTAACATAGCATGTACAAAATGGATAACTGAAGTGGCTTCTACTACTAAAACAATGCGTACAGGAGTGAAGAACACTGGTTACATTGGGTTCATTTCGTACTGGTTGTTTTGTTATTGGTCAGCTCCGCTTATTGTCACAATGTGTGCCCAAGTCACTTTGAAGTTATATTAAGCGGGGTTGACTGTATATAACTCTTTGAAACAAGCAATATGAGAAAACGGATAAACAAGACGAACCTTTTTTTTTTATATCATACTATTAAAACAAACCACTTGATTCTCGATTTCTTATTTATCTTTTAAGATTATAAAGTGAAAAAAGCGAGTCAATTTCATTTTTTTAAACGGAAAACACGATTGAACAGAATCTCAGGGTTATTAATAATTGTCTTACAGTAAAATATTTTGCTGTTGTGGGACATTGTCCAACATTATGATTGTCCACAGTATGTTCTACATAGAATAAAAGCGAAGGCTCAAATTATCTGTTAAAACCCAAAGATTAAAATTAAGTTCAACTTACCTAGGTATGTTGGTACTGATAAGTTATACTAACCTAAAAATACTTTTTTTTTTAAGATTAATTAATGAAGCGACTTCACTGTCTTCAGCTCTGTTTCTGAATCTCTGAGGTAACGAACACTGTGGAGCTCGAGCCGGGTTGAAGCCGGGCGCCTCTGCACGAGCTAGCTCGCGGATGGAAACACACCGGCCGCATTTTTCTGTGCGCGCTCATCATTAACGAACATTATAAATCGCTGTCCCTCTGAGACAGTATGCAGATCTAAGTGTCCCATTGCAGAAACACCGCAAAGTCTAATAAAGCACAGTGAAAGCATGACAATTGCATTGTAAAATCCGAGGTGGTATGGTAAAACATATTAAGTAACATGGCAGACCATGGTAACCGCATAGTTATATAATAACGGGAAGGTCATGGTGGAGAAACTGCAACGTCTAAATCATTCCTAAGTTAAAAAAAAAAAAAAAAAAACGTTTTACCAAAGTTTACATTGAACCGAAAAAAAAGACTACAACTCCCATCATGCGCCACTGCGATGTTCTTTCAGAAAGTGCCGGAGCCTTCGTTCTCGCGAGACGCGCTGCTTGGCTGGAGCTGAATTTAAACTCTCGAGGAGACAAACGGTCCGATAGAGAAGCAGGCGGAGGCTGAAAGAATTCAGAGGTAAAGTTGAAATGTTGTTTAATTTAACCCATGTGATGTAGCCCGTGTGTCAGAACCCTGTTTGTTAGTTTGTCTTTCTTATTTAACAATAAACCGCCTTGCTTTGAGAGGTTATATATGTATATATCTCTTAGGGTAGCTCACGTCTTTCTAGATATGGGGTAGGGATGAGACAGCTCTGTCTGTGTCAAGGGTCTAGACTGGAGACCACACTAAAAGTGTGGAGCTAAATATACCGTTTTAGAAACAGATTTATTTCCACTCAGTACATTTATACAGTCAGGCTGAAACTGCTTATACATGTATATTTCCTTTCCAGTATAGTGATTTGTTTTGTGCGTGTTTGTGTTATAATATTATAAACGTTTCTTCGTTTAAATTGCAGTATCCTATGAATGAAGAGTGGTTGCAAAATATGTGTGCATAGTATTAATTCTTGTGAAGAGTCTCAATGGGCATGCTAAACTAAATCAATGAAGAGTCGGGTCAATGACCTACGCGTTATTTGTTTTTGGAAATGTGTACATTTTTAAACAGATCGACGATGTCATTGCACAGGCTGGATAAAGAGTGCAGAAGTGCTCCGTGCGAAACAAACACCCTGTGCTTGATATTGCCGGCACATTGCTGAAGCATCATTCAGTTTACTCTACTGTATACAGTAGGTCTTGGTACTCGTTTTAGTTTAATGGCTCTTGTCGTGGACAACATTATTGGACAAAACGTATAAAACGTATTCTAAATTATATTTCTAGCAGTCAGAAGTGAACAGACGAGACGGGTGTAAAGACACAGTACTGTATTTACATCTGATTTCAATAACTAGCGGTTTTTTTTTGGCCTAATGTTAATTATCTTTTACTTAAGATTTAATTATGGCTAATAATGACACGACAAGGCAGCAACAGCGGGATAGTCTGTAATACAGACCACGTCCAGCGTTAAACCGCTCATCAATATTCCGCACACACGCTGGTACTGTTTTGTTACTGGGCTGACAACACACACACACAGAGACAGACATGACCAATCTTCTGTTAACACTCTTTATTCTTGATGAGACTGAAAAGGTAGGAGGGCAGTTTTAAGAAATAACATTGTACAGGTTGTCATTATACCATATAAGTCCTTTTTGGCAGTGATACAAATTGTAAACTAGGCCTACTTTTTTTTTTTTTTTTAAAGAAAATAGTAGAAATTAAGTGATGTTGACTTGAAGTCTTTTGCAAAAAACAAACCAACATAAAAGGATGTGAATCCCATGTCTGTAAGTGTGTGAACACTGGTCTCTCTCCACATGTGTTTTGAGAGCCTGAGACCACAAAGTCAGTATTCTTTAAACGCATCACTGGGCCCTGGATTCACTTGGTAGTTAAATGTTCCCCTCCGCCTCCAGCTCTCCCAGAAGCTCCTGGAAGGCGCAGTGTGTTTGAAAGGGGCTCCCCTGGGCTCCTGTTGCCTAGGAGAGCACTGCATTGCTGTGCAGCCTTTCAGGGCTGTTCTCTGTGCCAGACCGCACATTCCCAAGCCTCCCTCCCTCTCCATTCCCATGCTTCTGTATTAGGATGCCCCCCTGAACACCACGGCTTGTTTAGGGCTATGCTTGAGGCTGAATCATCATTTAGGCATGATTGCAGATCTGCAGAATGGCTGACATGCTTAGCAGCTCTGTACAGTGCAGTTCACTCTGGGTCGTGGGACGGCGTGTTGGTAACATTTAACACATTTCGTTTTGTACCCTCTATTGAAAGTTGATGCAATGAAGTCTTCCATATTGGATCTTTGTGTTCATAAGGCAGTTAGGGGAAGCACTGAAGCGACCTCAGGAACTGGTAGTCGACTAATCGCATGCTTCAGTTACCAACGCAGTGATGTTTCTGTGTGTTTAAAGTGTACACGAGCAGTGAACTGGCAGTGTCAGTATTTGAATTATATTCAGCTCTTTGAGTTAACTGAGAAGCGTGCGGTTTCAAATGGAATCATCACATACAAATACATTTTAAATATGAATAAATATTACAAGCAAGTTTTAAAATGTATTGACAAACAGAGAAGTGTTACAAAACTGTGCGTACACTAATACAGCAGCAGACATGAAATTCAACATTTCCTCGTATATTGTTTTAAAGTGATGACAAGTGGATTATTTTGACCTTGACTGTTGGACTGATTCAAGCTGTAAAGCCTCTTGTTTGCTGAAAAGGCTGCTAGTTGTTTAGGGTTCTGTGCCCTTCATTATGCAATACTGTCAGGCACATTCTATTATTATTATTATTATTATTATTATTATTTTTATTATTTATTTCTTAGCAGACGCCCTTATCCAGGGCGACTTACAATCGCAAGCAAATACATTTCAAGTGTTACAATACAAGTAATACAATAAGAGCAAGAAATACAATAATTTTTGTTCTAGATGTATAAAAGGTTGTGTTTCATTGTTAAAACCAGTGTGACAATCTTTCCTGATGCCTGTGTAACCCTTTGGCCTGCCCCAGTACAGTAGTAACTGCTGGCCAGTCTGCAGTGTGTCTGTACAGTGTTTTACACGGCACTTCATTTTCTGAGCAGCTGCCCATATAGTGAATGATATAATTAGACAGATGGCCAGTGCGTGCTATTTCAGGACTGTAACGGTCTTAACGGGTAATGGAAGAGATGTAATCCCACTCCCTGAATTAATTAAACCATGCATTCAGGACCAGCAAAGCCAGCTTGTGCTCCAGTTTGAGCTCCTTTCATCCCGCTGTGTGCTCGAGGGAAAGCTGAAGCAAAGTGTAACGCCTTTGTGATAACCGCCATTAGTTTGGTTTGCATTTGTGCTTTTCAAATGACAAACACATTCTCAAGAAAGGAGAGAAACTCTTCTGTACTGTAGAATGTGAAGTTATTTATTTAAATCATGTATCTTTTTTCGATACAAGGCATTTAGAAATTCTTATATGATCGAATACCAACGTGGTCATTTTTGCAACTAAGCAGTGTTTGTGTGAATATTCCTATTGTTTTGTCCCAGCACTTTGAATATTCATTTTCACTAGTCAGCAGCACTATCAAGGACAGGACTGTTCTTTACTGTGTTACTGCTACAAGGGTATCTGAAGCACTGCCTTGCCTTGCCCAGCAACCTTATCCATCATTAAAGAGGCTAGCAGCTGCACTGTTTTCAGTGAGTTTGCAAACGCATAGCTTTAAGATCATATTGCAATGTTACTTTTTTACAAATAGTAGAATTGTGCAGTGGGGGGTGTAATCTATTTAGGCTAAAGGTTGTATGGAATTGATGCATTTTTAATACAATGCTTCACTGTATTATTGTATTTTTGTATTTGTTGCAGAGCTTCAGTATGTCCGGTGCTTGGGTTGGAGCACCGTGTTTCGGATCATGTATTCACATTTATTTGGATTGAATCTGTGGACATTAACCTCGCAGTGCACTGTGCTTCTACTCTGCTGTAAAAACGTTGCTGCTTCTGCCTGACTTGCTGTTTGTTTTTCAGGTACAGGTATGTCGACGGCAGAGGTCTCGGAGACCCAGCGGCTTCGCTTCAAGCTGAAGGAGGCGGAGGAAGCCCTGGAGAAGGCTGCCCAGTACGGGCTGCAGCTGCTGGAGAGCCAGCATGAGCTGCAGAACCAGCTGGAGGAGCAGCGCGCTGAGATGACCAACACCATCGAGGTGAGGGGCAGCATCAGACACTGGAAGAGCAGTGCACTGCATTAAGCTAGGTGCCTTGAACAAGTGTGTTTTTTGTAGGCCCTGGAGCAGGAGAAGTACTCCCTGCAGAGAGAGGTGGAGCTGAAGGTCCGGATGCTGGAGAGCATGGGCTCTGAGTGCGACACCATCAAACAGCAGCAGAAGCTTCTGTGGGAGCAGCAGGAGGCCATGCAAGAGAGGAACCACGCCTGGGAGATCAGTGACTTCAAGAATAAGGTGAAGGGTGAGGGGTGGGGTCTCGATTCTGAAACACCCCCAGGCTGCTGAGCTGGAGGGGTTGCAGCTTATACTGTCCTGGTTAGGATCCTTAAGAGGAGCCTTGCAGTCAGTGTGAACCATAAAAACAATCACACACACACACACACAACCCAATAGCAGTTTAGGTGTTTGTTTATTCCCATTGACAGCCACAAGCAAAATCCCTAACCTGCTTTCCTGATGTTTGTCCAAACCTATAGAGAAGTCTAAATGCAGTGTAATTGATTAGAAGACGGTATGGTGGTGGTGGCTAAAATATTTAAAAAACAATTACCATACTGTCAATTGGTGCAAGCTAGCCACAAGCCTGGTGATTTTTAAGCATGTTTTTGCCATTAACAAGCTGAAACTAACGAGGCTGCGACTTCCTCCCTGCTTCCAGCTGGAGAAGATGAAGGCTGAGCTGGACGAGGCCCGGCTGAGCGACAGGCAGCTGAGACACAAGCTGGAGCTGCAGAGCGAGATACTGAGCAGTAAGAGCGAGGAGCTGCGTGCGCTGTCGGAGCGCGCACACGAGACCATGTCCTCCGAGGTGCTGGGGCTGCAGATCGACAAGACAGAGCTGGAGGCGGCCAGGGTGAGGGCATGGGTTTGTGTGCCAGTGTCCAGACTGGGGGAAACCAGACCGAGGTATCACTACTAGAATGGATAATGGGGGACATTGGTTTAAAGGATAGAGCTCTTTTTTTTCCTTATTAAAGCTGCATTGTTGGGGCAGGTAGACAGTACGTAATGCTCACAGGTAAAGATGTGGAGGCTTTGGCCCATTATTGTACAACCTGTTTTGAGCATGGGCTTCCTGATTTTTAAATGTACATTTTGAAAGTAATTCATTTTAATTGTGGGCTCAAATGCGCCCCGTTCAAGAGAAACCCACCTGAGCATGGCAAAGCTGGGCAGTGGGGACGTGGTGCTGAAGCACTGCAGGGTAGAGTCCAGGACCTGTGTTGTAAGGCTGTCTGTCTGTCTCCTGGTTCTAGGATCTGCTGGAGCATGAAATCAATGAGATGAAATACCGGCAGCAGCAGCTGGAGCTGACCAACACGAACCTGCAGCGGCAAGTGGAGCGGCTGAGTGAGGAGAAGGAGGAGAGGGAGAGGGAAGCCGTCTCCTACTTCAATTCCCTGGAGGTGCCGTACCTGCTCCTGTATCCAGGGTGTAGAGTCCCGGGCCAGTCTGCTTGCAGGCTCACCAGATAGGAGCGATGCAGAAGGCTGTATTGCAGGAACTCTCTCAATGTTGCCCACATGGTTTGGGTTGGCTAATTTTATCTACTGGCTTTTGCAACAAAAAACCCAGTAGGTAAAATTGACATTTTGTGTTCTGTTAATTCCAGTGTGAACAGTCTAATCATGTATGCGTTTTATTTGTAGTTAAGAAACCAAAGCGCTTGTGTGTTAGTTGCACTTTCTCATTGGCAGATGATAATGGTGGATGTGGTATTAAAACACTGTTACTGATGTATAAGGGAGACCTTTGTGTTCCGCTCCATGCAGAAAACTCGAGAAGCCTGCCAGGATCTCCAGATTCAACTGGACCATGCTCTGCAGCAGGGCCAGGACCCAAACAGCAAGGGCAACTCTCTCTTCTCTGAGGTACGCCAGCGCTCTTCTGAACTCCTCACAGCCTCGGGGATTGTCATATGGAAACCCCTAGAAAATGTAGCTCACATGTTGCTGTTAACAGAATGTGATGAGAGGTGATGTGTGTCTGACCCAGGGTTGTGCTGTCTTGCAGGTGGAAGATCGCCGTGCGGAGATGGAGAGGCAGTTGATCAGCATGAAGGTGCAGTACCAGTCCCTTCAGAAACAGCATGCCTTCTCCAGACAGCAGCTGCACAGAATGAAGGTACAGATCTCTGCTTCTAATCTAACCTCTCTGGATTAATGCGAGTGCCTGAGATTAACTGTAGCGGCTAGACACTTAGTAGGGGATCATTTGCCAGCCTGGTGAGGAGAATTAGATGAGACATGTTGCCTGACTTACAAATCTTGTATTTGTACTGCTGGACATGCAAATATTTCTACACGCTACCTGAGACCTCTTTGTGGTGTCCCTGTTGTCTTCTATGGCATCTACTGGAGCACATTTTAAAGCATTTATCACTGCTGTGTTTTATCAGTGGCTTGTTTTGCAGAGACCCTTTTGAATTTGTACCTCATTTGCTGTTCAGTATTAATTAATAATCCTGAGCCTTTTTAAATCCCAATTGAACTCTGACCCCATACCCTTTTCTTTCTTTCTTTTTTATTTTACCCCCTTTTGAATTCTATCAAGCTCAGGTACTCTCGGCTCATTCAACGCAAGGAGAGCAGCAAGGAGAGAGTATTAGTGGAGCGATCTTTAGCGTGCTTTCAACCTCTGGATCCTCGTTCAAGAGTCGTTGCTAGGCGATTTGAATAACACATTTTATATACAAACTCCTGTTCTTGTTTAAATGTAAAGAACACTTGGGTTTTCACAAAAAAAAACTGTGTTAATTGTAATAGTATGTCCATATTGTTGCTGTGCAACAATGCAAAGACTTTGTTTAACTTATTAATTGTGTTTAATGGAGGTGTGTGAGTATACATACTTTTTTTATATGGCAATGCAAACCTAGTGTTTGTAACATGTGATGGCAGTAACAGAGAGAAATGGGACAAATTAAAAAGCTGAATATGTTTGGATTGCATTAACTGGGCAATGCCCTCACACCTGTGTGCAGGAAAACTTCAGATTCATTCTGGTAAAGTTTCAGATCGGTGCATACTGGTACCATTCTTCATGCAGCCTGCAGTTTTGACCCAAGAAGGCGTGCTGCCTGGACTGTGCTGGCCATGTATATGTTATACTTCTCAAATGGACTGCACTGTAGCGTTGGATATTCTTTTAAGCGTAATGCTGTGTAATTCTAAATTAATAAAGGGGCAATTGTGTTTAATTTGTGTGCAACGACAGATGTAATTGTTATTTCTGTCTCTTTTACGTGTATAAGATGTAAATCTCAATGAATTTTATTAAAAATCAAGTTTTAAAATAATAAATGAGAACCTTTAAATCCAAATGTCTGTCTTCTGGTCATTTGATTTTACGCAGTATATAAAATAAGCGTTCTAGTCCTGAGGTGTTTATTTACTCTCTCTCTCATTGCCATGAATAAATATATAAAACAAGTTTGAGTTGCAATATAAAGAAAAAATGGTGGACTGCATTTTCTTTGGCTAGCCTGCCAACACATCTAACATATCTTGTAAAATAAATCGCTATTTCACAACATAACAAAAAGTTTTAAAAAGCAGTCTGTGTTCTTTACTTGAAGTTTAATACCTACACAAAGTTGGCCTTTTAAAGGGTGCAGCTAAATATATGAGAAGCAGGAATTGTGGTCCCGATCCATTCTTGTACTGGGATGAAAGCTTGATTAAGCCTCAGCTTTGGGTTTCTCTGTACTGAAATGTGAAAGCGTTGTTTCCCGGAGGTCTGTGTTGGACTCCAGCAATGCTCGTCCGTTCCAGGTTAACCCGTCTCCCTGCTCTTGCAGATCCAGATCGCCACCCTGCTGCAGCTGAAGGGCTGCCAGGCTGACCCAGAGCAGCTGGAGCGGCTGCAGGCCATGCTGGGGCAGAAGAATAACGAGATTGAGGTCCTGATGATTAAACTGCGGCAGCTGGAGAAGCTGGAGGTGAGCGCCCCCTGTCACCAGCAACACAAACTGCACCGTGTTTTTTATTGGGTTTGTTTTGTCCGTCAAATCACAAACAAAAAGCAGATCTCTACGGACTTTACTGTACAGCAACAAGCTGCCCGGAAAATTGTGTGTTCCCATAGTTTTACTATGCATTTGTCATAGTTTACCGTTGGACTGCCATGTTTAAAAATATGCTTTACCGTACTTTACAATGTGAAGCCTTCACTATGTTTTATAACACTTTGCAATAATTAAGGGAAGGGTAATTATTTATTTTTTTTACAGGTGACCCACAAGGCTGAGCTGAGCTGTGCTTCAGCAGGAGAGCAAGTTTATGGTGATGGGACCTACTACACAGACCTGCTGAAAATGCAGCTTACTGCTTCCAAGTGAGCCTCTTATTTACTTATCATCATCATCATCATCATCATTCTTCTTTTCAATATGAGAGCTGTTCATTTCACTACTCCGAAGCAGCATGAAATAAAGAAATGCAGAACCAATTTAGAACATTTGAGCTTGGTTATAAAGTTACCTGTTAATATTAACCTGCAGCTACTATTGTATTGTTAAACGCTGTGTGTGTGATCTGTGTCTGGGTGTGTGATCTGCAGGCAGGAGTCAGACCGGCTGGGTGATGAGCTGTCCCTCCAGAGGATGAAGGCTCTGGCGGAGAGTCAGAGGTTAGGGTTAGGGTTAGGGTGCGTGTGTGTGTGTGATCTGTGACTGGGTGTGTGATCTGCAGGCAGGAGTCGGACCGGCTGGGTGATGAGCTGTCCCTCCAGAGGATGAAGGCTCTGGCGGAGAGTCAGAGGGTGCTGGAGGTGGAGAGGAAGCTCTTCGGCAGCGAGAGGGCTCTCAAGCTGTGCCAGGGAGAGAACATGAAACTGCGGGTCAGACTGGACGAGCTCAGGATGAAGTACGAGCCCGATGGTAAAGCAGTGCTGCCTCTTTATAAAAGTAATGGTGTCACGGATCAGTAAATTGTTTCATGTACAATGAGGTGTAAATGGCAACATGTATCTGAGTGTTTGTGAGTGAGGCACCAGTTAAGATTGATTTGAGCATAGTAAAGCATCATGTATTTCCCTGTAATAAATTTGCAGTCACTGATGCCACCTAGTGGTTAAAACAGTTCATAACTTCCAACTAACATTAATTAAATCTGAAGGAAACAAGACACAGGTTTGTAAATACTTCTAGTAATAGGCCTCCTTCTTAGACTTATGAAAGTGTATAGCGTCTTAAAAAAACAAGTTACAAAGCAAGTTTGCTCTTGTTGTTTCTTGTGTTTCGTTGCAGCGGTGAATAAGGATCGCGTTCAGAAGCGCAGACGTGAGAAGCTGCCAGTTGACATGCCTGCAGACGAGCCGACAGAGAAGGGGCCTGGAAAACATCAGCCTGCTGTGAACGGGGAGGCGGGACAGACAGAGCCCAGTGCCACCCTGCTGCAGGAGGTGCCAGTGCCCGAGCCAGCCAGCCAGCTGCCCCGCGAAACCAAGCGCGTGCGCATCTCTGAGGAGCCCCCCAGGTCAGTGCCCTCCAGCCGACCCCTCTCTCTCCTCCATCGCTGCATGAACTACACCCTGTGTTTCTTCTTTCTCTTCCTGGGCTTCGTGCGCACGCTCCTGCCTCGCATCGGCCTGCCACGGCTCACTCTGCCTTTCAGAAAAGCCGTCAGCAGGAAGGACTCTCGCTAGCCCCTGGAACATTGTCTCTGTGTAAAGAACACCAGAGGGGCTGGGGAAAGGGGGTAGAGATAGATTTATATATACAGTAGATTTCTCTCTAGACGTTCGTTTGTATTAACACTTTTTAAAGTGGTTGTAGCTATGCTCATTATTTCATGCATGGTACCTGCTGTGCACGCTCTCATTCACTATAGATGTTTTAAAAGAAACTCGTGTTGAAGAGAAATATAACTATTTTCATTTTAAAACTTTCATTTTAAAGTTTGCTAGCCCTTCAAGGCAGCACTTCCTTGGTCAGTGAAATTGCCCCCATCCCTTCAGTGCCTTCTTTCCTGTCTAACCAACCAGCTGCTTCCCCTGTTGACTGACAAGCTTTGCAGCCAGTAACACGCTTTGATCCCAGAGACACTTGTGAGGTGGAAGGGCCGAGGGGGAAGCTGTATGCAATTATTTTTCAGCTACAATCACTTTGACAGGAATTGTGTAAAATATGACTTTGGTATCATGAAGTTGGCACTTTGCAATAATATATTGAATACAAAAGGGTCACGCAGTGCCACTGGCTTGCGTATTGTTAGTAATACATTGTGCAGGTTATTCTACACAGAGTCATGTGTGTACATCACAGGGCTGTGCTGCACTCAATAAGATTCACGGTTCCTACAATCCTGTAGCGTTCCAGGTACATTCATTACAGCCTGTGATCGCTGATTGTTAATAACTGGATAGTAGCAGCAATTCTGATATTGTGCTTTTTAAAGCTTTTTATATTTGTTACATTGAACAAGAAATCTGTTTTTAACACTGCTTGCTTGTGCTTTGCCTCTTATGGGTGTGAACTACAACAATTGAGGATTTTGTTTTTGTAAATGACAATCTCTTCTCAGGTGTCCTGCAACACACACCACAGCAACGGCTGCTTTTGAGAGAGCGTTACATAAGTCTAATGATCTGGTCTCGCTGCCCTGGAAACTCTGTGGAAAGGTTAAGCCTTGCCACCTTCAGAGAGAAAATAAAATCTATGCATATACTTTGGGTGGCCTGCACCAGTTCAGCCACTGGTGATCTGGTAGTGGTTTGAAAGGGCTGAATTAGGAAGTGATGTAATGAGGGACAAGGAATAGGAGCACAAATGTGCATCTTCATGTCACTGTGCAGCAGGGTGGAATACAAGGCTGTGGCTGTGTGGGAGTGCGGAGGGTGTGTACTAGAGATGGTGAGAGGTAGTGTGCAAGACGGAGCGAGGGGGTCGGGCACCGTAGGGAAGGATAGCAGAGAGAGAAGCTGAGAAGAGAACGGAGTACAGCGCTCCCTCGACATTTCACCATCCCGTATCAAACTCTACATTTCACTGTAAAAGAGTCCTTCACTAATTCACTAGCACAAAGGGACGTGGATATATAGGAGACATTCAGAACTGAATCACGTTATTCATAATGGGGATCTGCTTCATCCCAGTTTTAAAGCTTGAGGTGGTTCTGTGACACAAGGGGGTCAGTTGATTTGCCCATGGGCACACACAGCAGGTCACCTCCAGATAGCACACTGCACTGGGCCAGCGCACAGCCGTTATTCACATGTCTTTGTTAACACTGTCTTTCCTGTTCTTGCACTCTGTAGTAATGCACTGTCTACGTGCCATTGTGACTTTTGCATGTTGCTCTTTAATGTGTGGCTTTACTCGGGATCACGTTTCACTGCACGACCCGTCTGGCTGTTTTAATAATAATACTGTGCTGTCGATACATGTTATGCTGGCTTTCATTTCTGTAATCTCTTTCTATTTTAGTTTTGGTTTTATTGTTTTTTGTTCATTGATCTTTTTATTAAATGTTTGTGTGGAAAAGATTTTACTAGTTATTTAATGCATTAAAATAAATGTTAGATTGTATTCGAGGTCATTTGCAGCCAATATTTTACTGCATGTGTGTGTGTCTGTGTGTGCCCGTGTGTGTCTGTGCGTGCGTGTGTGTGTAGACACTAGAACATGTCATTCTCTAAGTGCTGACCGAATACAAGTGCTGACCGAACACTGTTGTGGCCGGCTCTGTAAAGCTGAATCTGGATTGGGTGGTTTGCCTGTAGGTCTGTGCCAATGGATGTTAAAATCAAGAAGGAGGAGGAGGAGGAGGTTGAGATAGGAGCCGAGAACAGCAGGGCAGAGAGGAAGAGCAGGCAGAGGGCTCACCCCGTCATCCACGTATCCTCTAAGCCCACCTCTGAGAACCAGTGCGCCCAGCAGTAGGGAGTCTGTCTCTGCTTGTGCTGTAGTGCTGGGTGGGACCAGGTCATCAGGCCATGTGCAGCTGCTGAGGGGCCCTAAGCATTGTGCGCTTGCACAGACCCTGTTGCCGCCTTAAACCAATTTCTAGGACTAAGCGTGAGATTCTGGCACCATAAATAATAGCGGACTGGTTTTAGGAGTCTTTATAATAAGGTAAAAATTGGTGCAATATTATTTTAGACAGACAAGTACTACTACACCCATATACTCTGTTTGATGTAGATGTTTGTTTTAACTGTTCTTGTGCTTGTGTACTTGTTTACGTCTGTATTTATTCATTAATAAATTGTTGTTAATAAGGCGTGTGTCCACTTCTTTATCTTGTGTGCTTGCTTTGATGCTGTATAATAGATTATGTTTGGTACAATGTCCACTTTTTTATTGAGATGATGTGGGCCAGTCTGTGCTGGGATCACAATATTTGAGTGATTGTAAAAGACACGATGAAAAGGGAGCAAACACTGAACCAGCGTTTGATATTATTACTACTGTGAGAAGTTAAAAGGTACCTGTCTGTTCTCATGACACAGGACATGCATCCCTGCCAGGGCTGGAAATCCAGGCAGATGAAAAACGTCATGACCCTGAGATAGACAGATAGATACAGTGTATATAGATATGTGTGTATCTCCACGGTGTGTACAGAAGAGTATAAACACGATTATCCAGTTTCAGATTACACACTCTCACTCTCACTCTCAGACACACAGTGGGGGGAGATAGCAGTAGTGTATTACACAGGGTCTAAAACTCCCTTTGTATTTTCGGTGTAGCCCAATAGTACAGGACAACACTGCAGCAGCTTGCGAGTTTCAGAAACAGGTGGAGTAGATTGAAACGTGCTGAGCATCACGCTTCTGGTGCAAGTCTAAACGGGATTGCACAGCCCCGGGTTTCGCTGGGTTGCATCAGCTGAATTGCATTATTAACCCGAGTCGGGTCGTTCCACGTCTAAAGAGGAAGTCGGTGTCGTGCCAAAGTAGCGAGCGATTGCGACCCGTTCCTGTTTTTCATTTCATGTAACTAAGCGACGATGCAAAAATAACTGAACAATGCTCATTTCTTCGGCTTTATGTATTCCTGTATTGTATCATTTACGCCGAGGTGCAGTAAGCACAAGTTAAAACATAGACGCTTCTCTTCAGAAAGTGAATTCCGGGTTCCTTTATTTATATATAGCGTTTGTTTCACTCTAAGATATGTATACGTTTTTTAATAGCATCTTGATGGTATTAAAATCATTTAAAATGAAATGCCTTTGTATAAACACACTGCTACTAGCTTTTGTATTGGATTTCTGTCTCGGTTACGAAACACTATTATGACGTGTGGCGGCAGAGGACAGGAAGCCGGTGAACCAATCACATGGCTTTCTGGAAAAGGGGCTGCGGTCCTTTTACACGATCCCAGCGCGGATTGGTCCACATCATCTCAAAGACGTAAGGGGGAGGAGCCAGGAGTTACGTGGCGTGTGTGTAACTGACTTTTGTTGTGTGTTACCTGGTATAAATATTTTAAGGAGTCGTTATTATTACAGTGGAAATTGATGTGAAAAGTTACATGTACAGTTTTCTGCAAGGGGAGACAAACCGAATCGTATCGCGTTTAGAAACCAGAATTCCAGGCTGTCGGACCTCTCGGCTCATCAGAAAATAGCAGTGTGTTTGACCGGTGCTGATAGACGTACTCTGCTTTTAACCAAGGTAAAAACCCCGATATAAAGTACATTGTTATAGTGAATATGTGACTACAATCCTTTCAATTATATTAAACGACACGGTTGTGCGGTTTATGAAATGCCGGCATGATGCCGCAGTGTAGGTAGCGAACGCACACGTGTTGCTATCAATACCAATCGTGGAAAATACTGTCTGTTGTAGTTACAGGTTTTCTTCTTGAGTGATGAGTTCTTTGCATTGAATTGTACAGATTCAGAGCTCATCTGGCGTGCTGTGTGTGATTGCGGTGCCGCTTTTCTTGGAAATGCTTGATCACACAAGGCATTGCTTGGTTGACAACTATTACTAAATGATGAGGAAGATATTCATTCGTTTCTTGAGCCACTATACTGTATAGACGTCCCTCGCATCTGAACTCTAGAATGCACAGTGTCTGTCCAGGGATGGGAATAAGACTCCTGTTGCATAGCCCTGTCATCCATTCCAGGTTTTACTGCCAGCTTGATTGGCTCCAGTGTAGAGATAACAAGCTCAGGTGTGTCTTATTAAAACTCCTAGTGAAACCAGGACTGGATCAAACTGCTATGCAATGGAAGATTCCACCCCTGCTATCAGTGTGTGCTGCCTGTTGTTGTTTCAGTGTGATCATGACTGTGAAGAGAAGGTTTCTGAAGAAGGTGCTCCTGGTCCTTTCTGTGCTGCTGTGTGTTCCACGCTGTCTGTCTGGGACCGGTACAGTAAGTGTGGTGTTGTGTGTTTTTATCTGTCGTATGCACATTTTGGGTGTAGGTCCAGGGATGGGAATAAGACTTGTATTGCATTGCACTTTCACCCATCACAGGTTTTACTATGAGCTTGATTAGCCCCAGTGTAGAGGTAACAAGCTCAGGTGGTCTTGTTAAACTCCTAGTGAAACCAGGACTGGATCAAACTGCTGTGCAATGGGAGTCTTATTTCCACCCCTGAGGTCAGTCTGATGAGCTGAAAACAGTTCACAGATCTTTTAAGCCTGCATGTAACTTTGAGAATTTGCTCAAACAGTTTATTTCCAGTGTACCTGTTGATCACAGCCCCCCTCTCCCAGGCGCGGTCCGCCCTCACGGTGGTGGAGGGCAGTGAGCCGGACGGAGAGGCCCAGGTGAGCGATGATGAGGACCCAGAGGACCTGGAGGTGTTTCAGCCCACCGACCAGTGGCAGGAGCTCAGGCCAGGTACGCTGCTCTGGAATGTGCAGGCTGTGTGTTTGTAGGGCTCTAGCTCCGGCAGGCAGGCTGTTTAACTGCGCTGTGTTCCCCAGGCCAGGCTGTGCCGGCAGGATCCCACGTGCGCCTGGACCTCCAGACTGGGAAGAGGGAAGCCAAGCTGCAGGATAGCCCGGGGGAGGAGGAGGAGGGGGGCAGGTACGTCTGCAAGAAGCCAGGGGCCAGTTAGTACTGCTAGCAAGCTGTCTTCCTGTTTCAGATAGAACGATTTAGAGTGGAGTAGAAATCCACTCAGCAAGTCTATATGATTAAAGGTCAATGTGTTCTTTTATTTGTAGAAGTGAATTCGATTTGCAGATTGACCAGCATGAAGGAAAGGGTGTTTCTGAAGAGGCTTTAAGAGCTGAACAGTTCAAACATAAAGTGCTTCTCTGCTTTCATTGCAGGCAGGGCACGGTGAACACGGAGTCTCAGACCTTCACTGCTCAGGAGCTGAAGAAAGCTCTGAAACATTTTAAAGAAGCTGCCGTGGTGCCCACTGATGAGGAGAAGGTAAAGGGAGGGGTCATTGATTCCTGAGGCACACTGTCACAAGAACTAATGCTGACTGTACAGCAGCTGTGGCTGGATAGACTAAAGTCTTCTCACTCTCTCAAAACATTTGATTCCCTGGCTAGCAGGGCCAGTGTGAGTTTCAAGCCATGCATTTAAAGAGGGAGGAATGCACTAGTAGTGACTCTGTGTCTGTCTGCAGGAGGCAGCGGAGGCGCTGAGGGCTCAATTCCGCCCCCTGGACGAGCTCAAGAGGGACATGGAGGTGCTCGGTATGATGATGGAGACAGACTTCCAGATCATGTCCCGCCTGCTACAGCAGTTCAACAGCTCTGCAGCCTCGCTGGAGGAGAGGGTCTCTGCACTGCGAGAGCTGGAGTACCTCGTACACCAGGTGAGCCTGTGCCATCATTCCTTATTGAAATGCTCCATTCCTCTGTGCCATCATTCCTTATTGAAATGCTCCATTCCTCTGTGCCGTCGTTCCTTATTGAAATGCTCCATTCCTGTTTAATTGACGACTGCCTTGTGTCCGCTGCCAGGTGGACAATGCCCAGGATTTCATCACCATTGGGGGTCTGCAGCTGGTCATCGGCACCCTGAACAGCTCAGAGGCAGTGCTGCAGGAACACGCTGCCTTGGTGCTGGGCTCTGCACTCTCCAGGTAACACACACTCCTGCCCCGCCAGGGCCACCCTCCATACAGCTCTTCCATTGGGTGCTTTGCATTCTCACCTTACAGGCTGAGAGATGGACATGAGTTTCTGCGCTGCTCATGTGTCCATGTGTCTCTCCTCTCCTGTCTGCTCTGCTCACGTTGTGCCCCTGTCTGTGTGTGTCTCCTCTCTGCTCACGCTGTGCCTGTCTCTGTGTGTCTCCTCTCTGCTCACGCTGTGCTCGTCTCTGTGTGTCTCCTCTCTGCTCACGCTGTGCCCCTGTCTCTCTGTGTCTCCTCTCTGCTCACGCTGTGCCCCTGTCTCTGTGTGTCTCCTCTCTGCTCACGCTGTGCCCCTGTTTCTGTGCAGTAACCCCGTGGTGCAGGTGGAGTCTGTGGAGGGGGGAGCTCTTCAGAAGCTGCTGCTGCTGCTGGCCACCGAGCAGCCCCTGCCTGTCAAGAAGAAGGTAAACACAGCGCTGTGGCTCTGGCTTTACCGCTGTCATTAAATAATGAAGAGACTGAGACCTGCAAGGAGGGCAAGCTGGTTGGGCTCAGTTATACAGGGTGCAGGTAGAACAGGAGGAAGAGTCAAGAGGAGCCCTGATCGGCACTGTTCATTAATATATATGTAAATATAAATAACATGCATTTATAAATGACAGGTAGAGAAGTCTCCATGTGCACCTGTTTCTGTGTAATCCTAACCTCAATTGCTCTGTGTGTGTGTGTGTGTGTGTGTGTTTCAGTCCCATTGTAACCTCACTGCTCTGTGTGTGTGTTTCAGTCCCATTGTAACCTCACTGCTCTGTGTGTGTGTTTCAGTCCCATTGTAACCTCACTGCTCTGTGTGTGTGTTTCAGTCCCATTGTGACCTCACTGCTCTGTGTGTGTGTGTGTGTGTGTGTGTGTTTCAGTCCCATTGTGACCTCACTGCTCTGTGTGTGTGTGTGTGTGTGTGTGTGTGTGTGTGTGTGTGTGTGTGTTTCAGTCCCATTGTAACCTCACTGCTCTGTGTGTGTGTTTCAGTCCCATTGTGACCTCACTGCTCTGTGTGTGTGTGTGTGTGTGTGTGTGTGTTTCAGTCCCATTGTAACCTCACTGCTCTGTGTGTGTGTGTGTGTGTGTGTTTCAGTCCCATTGTAACCTCACTGCTCTGTGTGTGTGTGTGTGTGTGTGTGTGTGTGTGTGTGTGTGTGTGTGTTTCAGTCCCATTGTGACCTCACTGCTCTGTGTGTGTGTTTCAGGCTCTGTTCGCCATGGCCTCCCTGCTGCGTCACTTCCCCTTCGCTCAGCAGCGCTTCCTGAAGCTGGGTGGTCTGCAGGTGCTCGAGGCGCTGTTCCTCTCTTCGGGGGGGGCGTCCCTGCGTGTGCGAGCCGTCACCCTGCTCTACGACATGATCGTCGAGAAGGTGGGTGTGCAGGGGGGGGTGCTTCGTAGTAATGATGGAGAGGAGGATGATGAACGCGTGAGGGGAATGCTAAAGCTTGCTGAAGCTGATACTGTGATGTCACACTGCTACAAGCTAGCTATTGAAATACAGTAGATGCTGCTCCCTGCCTCTCCCTCTCTCCCCCCAGGAGTCCTGTCTCTCCCTGCCTCTCCCTCTCTTCCCCCAGGAGCCCCGTCTCTCCCTGCCTCTCCCTCTCTCCCCCAGGAGCCCTGTCTCTGACTCCCTGCCTCTCCCCCAGGAGCCCTGTCTCTGACTCCCTGCCTCTCCCTCTCTCCCCCAGGAGCTGATCCTGCAGCATGGTCTTGACCCAGTCCCCGATGCCTCACACGAGGCCCGGCTCCGGCAGTACTCCCAGGTGTCTCTGCTGCCCCAGCTTGCAGAGCGAGGCTGGTGCGGGCTGGTCCCGGAGCTGCTGGCCTCTCCGGAGCACGACGTGCGTGAGAAGGCCCTGCGCGCGCTGCTCGCCATGATGCCACCCTGCCGGGAGCTGTACCGGGGGGACCGTGCGCTCGCCGGAGCCCTCAGCCTCCTGCAGGAGCAGTACCAGGGGCTGGCGGAGAGCGAGCGCGGCTTCGGAGACGAGGACGACTACTTCGGGGAGCTGCTGGGCCTGGTGGAGAGCATGCTGGGAAAGCTGAGGTGACCCCCAGCTGGAGAACCTGCCTCCACTAAACCACTGCCCTCGTCTCACTGCGTCGCTCCCCTACGGCTTCACAAACACAATGTGATAAATGTACTGTTGAGCATGCTTGCCGAAGTGGAGCTGTGTTTATTGCAGGGTTTGCAGTGAGGTGCTTTCACCTCCCTTCCTCGTGTCATTCTGATATATTGGGGTACACACATTTCTTTATGGATCACCGTGGCTGCAAGTGTTATCTTGCAAAAAAAAGAAAAAAGGGTTTTGTCATGATAGAAGTAATGTAAACCCCATGTAAATGTAAGACTTGTATGTTTTGCTATTAACCTCATGCAGCAGGGATTGAAATAGGTTAGTATGAAGCAGTCAGTGTGATAAACAGAAAGCAATTCTAGCAACCAGGACTGGAACACTGAAGTGAAATCGGCATGGAGACCATCAGACAAATATAAAAGGTGCCAGGCTGGGACTGCCTGTGGACTCAATGGACACCCTCAATACTATGAACTTTGCACCATGCCAACATACTGTATCAAGGACTTGCCTTTGTGTGGGAAAAAAGGAATTCATTTGCACAGCTGTGTGGAAGCTTTTGTAAGTAATAAAATGATGTATGGATGTTGTTGTGTTGTCTCTCATGTGGTCGCTGTGAGCGCCTGCCTCGCGAGGCTGATGGCAGTGTAATTGATTGCATATTGAAATGTCCTGAATTCAAAGAGCTGGTGATTTCTCCAGTTGCCTTGACTATGTGTCGTCTTTGTGAAACACTGAGTGCCCTGAACTGCTCTGCAATGTGCGTTCATGGTCTTTAATCAACTCCTGTGTGTTTATCTGTTCATTTCTTAAAGTAGAAAACCACCCTGCCAATCTTACAAGAACCAGGCAGCTAATTCTTCTCATTAACAAGGATGTTCTCCTTTTGAAAGCTGGGAGGTTATGTACAGACGGAGGTGCAGTGAGGTGGTCTCAGATTAGTGGAGTCACGATCTGGTGAGCGTGTGATAGAATGACCAGCTGCAGAGCCTCGCTGACAATGAGAGACGAGCAGACGGAGCGAGGCATGCTGAATCGTTTATTGCGTCATCTCAGAAACGAGTGGACGGATTTGATGAAGAGGCTGCGGGGCTCCTCAGACTCCAGGATCATTCCAGGCACTCCCCCTCGCTCCGGATCCGGATGTGCTCGTTCTTCATCCTGCAATATGAAGACAGAGCTGACGTGGGTAGAAAGCTACAAATGCCTTGTCTGGTGTTTGATACTTGTATTAAATCAACACTGGTGAAATCTGGAACCGTGTAATTGTGAGGGACAGATCACAGCTCAGCTTGGGTTAGACAGAGTGCTGTGTTACAGACAGGGCTGTGATCGGGCAGGGTGATGTCTTTGCATGCAGAGGACCCTGTGTCTGTCATTGAAGTGTAAAAAAGGGTTCTTCTTGCCACATTCTCGTTGCCTATCATTAATCTTGCCCGTCTGTCACCTCATGCACGTTTCAATCTAATAGGATGATGTCCCCTTCAGTCACCCGGGCTAGCAAACCACAGAGAGGAACGTTAGTGTTGCAGGGCAGCTGTTGAAACGGACACATTGAGGTGAATTGCATCATAAAGGTGGTGAGGTTTCAAGGTGACCAGCTGCATGCTGCCCCCAGGATCCCACGCTCCGGGTTAAAGATAACACTGGCTGTAGCCTCGGAGGGCGTCTCCTACCTGTTTTCCATGCACAGTACGCACTCGTTGGAGTAAGTCTGGCCATTGGTCCCGCACACCGGATTGTAGTCCCTGGGACACATAGCACCTAGGTACTGCGCACAGTTAGGCTGGAAGAGAGAGACAGGAGGAGCTGAAGTACAGTTCACAGCCATCTGAACAACAGGGCTGCAGAGCACCTCTGCCCTCGCCATACTGACAGTGTCACATTTTTAACAGCAGATTCCATGTATAATAATGCAGATCTGTGCTATGTCAAGGAGCTGAGAAAGTGAGTTTGTGTGAGTTACGGGTGATAATAAAGTCCTAGTGTAATAGGATTTCTACAGTGTCATTCCAGGGGTGGATGTAACAATGCATCATTTATAAAGAAAAACAAAAAGACACAAACATTCACTTCATTTGCTTTGTGTGCTCTCTGCAGGCAGTGTGTATAAATCATTACTGTCTCACCTCCTTTGGTTGGCCAGAAGGTTGTTCAGCCAAACTGAATTCTGTAAGAAACAATAAAAAAAGAACATGAAAACAGAATTACTGTATGTCCAATAAATGGTGTATTGGTTATTGATGAAGCACCAGTAATGGATCCCCCATCAATTGAATTGATCACTTGCTGAATAAGATCCGGGCCACCATGGAGTGAGAACAGTGCCAGATCTGACATGGGCCTGCTTTCTGGCATCCAGTCGTTTTATCAACACTGACAGAACAGCAGAGCTTTACAACAATGAGGAAAACCACCCGAGAACACTTACAAACCAGGGATCTAGCCGTGCTGACAAACACAAACCAGGGATCTAGCCGTGCTGACAAACACAAACCAGGGACCTAGCCGTGCTGACAAGCACAAACCAGCAGATGCTGTGAATAAGAAGCTCTTCGAGTGCACTTTGCTGACAGGGTTAAAACCCCCTGATCTCTGATTGTATTTGTCTCCTCCTTTTCTTTTGAAACTCTTCCAGTATTGTGTGCAGCTCTGTTCTCATGGTACCTGGTTACTCGATACTCTATTGAAAGATGGGAGTGAGCCCAGTATTCTGTTACCTGGGAGTCTCTGGGCTGGATTCTGTGGCTCACACATCAGCGACTCCACCCAGGGATCCATGGGAATGCCACACTCTCTGCTTTGCTAGTTTTAGAGCTCAGTGGAATGAACTGACACCTCCGCTCATTGAACTGAATGGGAAGGCAAACTGAGCCCAGCCCTGCTTACCAACCCCTAAAGAAGCAGCTCTGTACCCAAGAGCTAAGTACGGGTCAGTGTGATTCACTGATCAGCTGCACAGAGATTCATTACAACAGCAACGAACACAAGAAAACACCAACATACAGGTCCTGGCAAGCACAGAGAAGACACACACACTCAGCTTGACACAGAAGTCTGTTTGCTGAGCTCAGTAATGCTAAACAGCTTCCGATAATGAACTGCAAACGAGATTCAGGCAGACGAGCAAAAAAAACACCATTTCAGTGATTCACAGTTTGTTAAGTTTCCTTCTGCCTCTGCGTGTAACGGACTCCTCTCTCTTAACCCCTGATTGTGCTGTGCATGTGCCCCTTGGATTATCGCTTTGGCTACAGATAATGTGAAACAACACACTGTGAATGTTCAAACACAGGCGATGAGTGCTGTTTGTTTTCAGTTTTGAAACCTGAGCAGCCTAGAACCCTGGGAACAAAGTCGAGTTCTAGAACAGCTCAGGCACAGCTTAGTCATGTGGCTGCCCACCTGTCCAGCATCTCAGTGTTAATACCATTAGAAAGCAGCATGCTTACCAGAAAGGCAGAGCAGGGCCAGGGTCAGAAGAAGGCAAGTGGTCTTCATAGTCGCGTACGTAGTGAGTGATGTGTGAGTATGAGTGTGTGTGGACTCTAGTATCTGTGTGGACTCTAGTATCAGTGTACCTGCGCAACTAACTAACTCTCTCTCTCTCTCAACTTTCTGTTTGAGAGCTCAGTAGTGCCCTCTGGTGTAAGCAGCGAGTCGTGTTTTATTACCAGACCATGCCTGGGCCAGTAAGCGCAATATTTTCAAAGCGTTTTACTTGGGTGTTTAATTTATAACTCCTGTTTTTTTTTTGAAAGAGGTAAAACGTGTGTTAATTTTACAAACTGTGGTGAAGACTAACTCTGGACAGGGCATCACGGGCTAGGTAATCACAGATCACATGACGTTCTACTGACGTTTAGTCAACCTCTACCGTGTAATGCGACATCATAACCATAAGGTGGCAGCACAGTGTTAGTAATAATGGTAACAGAGCGTGCATGTGCAGAACGGCAAGCCCTCTCCACCATGCTATCTGAAGAAGGCCGAAGTCCAAGCATAGCTAATTTTTAAAATAGTCAGCTTTCTTCTTCATTGTATGTACAAATTATGGCAACAACAAATGATTTCTAGCAAGACCGGGGCTGGGGATAATCGTCTCCTCTTTAAAAATATGTGAATGTTTGATGAGCAAGACATCTCACAAGTAGAGCGTTCCCTCGAAATGTTCTCCTCTTTCTAGGAAAGCAGTAGAACTGGAGACGGGGAGTTTGCTGCCAGATAGAGTGTCTGTGTGTCAGTGTGTGTGTGTGTGTGTGTGTGTGTGTGTGTGTGTGAGAGAGAGAGAGAGAGAGAGAGAGAGAGAGAGAGAGAGAGAGAGAGAGAGAGAGAGAGAGATTGTCTGAGACCGCTCAACAGTAAAGGCCTGTCTCAGGATCTCACTGTGTTGAATATTCATTTGTTGTAAGGCACACATTTTGCCCTGTGTAAAGACATTCAGATTTCATCATGTAGTAACTCTTAGACTGCCTGTGCATGTCTTAGTGCAGCATGCAGAGGACATGCAGCAACATGTGCAGTGCTGGCGTGTGCACACAAGAATGGTTATGGTGCTGAGAGAGTGTTACCAGTGTAATACATTGCTGTATTCCGTTCAGGGGGGCTCAGGATACTAGAACACGTCAAATATGTGGCACTTTGGTGTGATGTATGTGAGAGCTTAAAGAACCTCATTCTTACAAAAGACACAAGCCGCATAAAATGCCTGCTAGGGGTTCTCACTTCGATACTACTTCGCATTAAGGTGAGGACGGCCAAAAAGTCTGTGTGCGTGTGCCCGTGCCCGGGCCCGTGCCCGCGCCCGCCTCGCCGTCGTGCACGGTTTGGCTCGGAGCGCGTCCCCGCTGCCTGGCTGTTTTTCAGATTGACGTTAACGTCATGGCCCCGCCTCTCCGCAGCTGCTCGCTCCCCCAGAGTGCCTCGCGCTGTGAAGAAACCGCTGAGCCTCGAGACGGGCAGAGAGGAACGACAAGATGGCGGAGTGAGCGAGCGGTGCGGCTGAGAGACAGAGACGAGAGAAACAAAACACACAACCACGGCCGAGGAGGAGCAGACCAACCGCCACTAAACAAAACCGTCGACCCCAGGAGACAGGGGAGGAAGCAGTATCGCCAGGACATTACACAAGGCGATAATAAACTAGCTGGATAAGAGTTGCTAGAGAGAGAGAGAGAGAGGTCGAAAATATAGAGGAGGAAAATATCGTGTGGCTTAACCCCCTTTCCCCCCGAAAAACTCTTACCGAGAAATCCATGATTTTAAAACTTAGCACCTGGATTTTCATTTGTAGTCGGTAAACAAAGCGGCTCGCTCTCCCGCTGGCTCGTTTTATTTTTATATTTTCGTTTCCTCTGAAGTACGCGGTCGCTGACAGCTGCACCGGGACTCTATGTTATTGTATTGAAAGACGGAAAAGGGCGGCGGATTGAGCGCACAATAGCACCTCTTTTTTCAGCTCCAGCGTTGCCGGCGGTTTTGGGGGACATGGCGAGCAGTAGCGGCTCGAAAGCCGAGTTCATCGTCGGTGGGAAGTATAAACTCGTCCGGAAAATCGGATCCGGATCTTTTGGGGACATTTACCTGGCCATCAATATCACAAATGGGGAGGTAAAAAAACAAAACGCGACCTCCTCGTTTTAATAAAGTAGACAATGTCATGGCTGAGCTTTTACAGAAGGTTGTGCAGAAACGTTGAGGATACCATTTTGTAGTATGGTTCGTCCTTGTTTAGCTGGCTTTTTGCTGCTGCTTATTACTCTGTAATTACACACTGCAGCTTTCTGGGGTGTTTTTTGTGTATGAAAGTGGAGTAGTTTGATGTATCATGGCTAGTTATGTGAAATACGTGACATGTCTCTGTGAAAAAGCAGAGATGGGTCAGCCTTTGTATTTTTTAAACCTAATTTATTCTGGGACCTGTCGTGTAATTTACATTTCCCCACAGTACCGTCGTTTTTGTGTTAATCTTTTATTTATACGATTGTATCTGGAACATATTTGTTTGTTTTTAGATGAGTAATGAAACTGTTAACATATATTGTGCATTGTGTATTTTCAGGAAGTTGCAGTGAAACTGGAATCCCAAAAGGCCAGGCATCCTCAATTACTGTATGAAAGCAAACTGTACAAAATACTTCAGGGCGGCGTCGGAATTCCTCACATTCGGTAAGAGACCGGCCCCGGGTTTTTAAATCATCCTTGATCAAATGATCAAATATAATGCCCCCCTGGTTTGGTTTGTGATCAACTGGGACTTGTCAAACTGTTTATCTTGTTTGAATGGGGTGATGATACCTGTAGAAACCCCGACTCCCTTTTTAGGTCGAATATTCCTCTTTTTTAAGTGGGATAGCTGCTTTTTCTAAGTGGATGACGCGTTATAGATCCGGGGAGCCCTGTGGGTGTTTAAAATGATGCGGTGTATATGAATGTCTGTGTTCACGGAGCGGGGGTAGGGATTCGTGCGAGTTGGAAATGGCCGCTCCTCTCTTTTGTTGTGTTTTGTTCCAACATGTCTGCCTGCTCTCTGTGTTAGAAAATGGCGGATGGATGTCAAGTGAAAACAAGTTTGCGAGGCTCTCCGGGGCTTTGTTCTCCGAGGAGATCAGAGCTGCATTCCAGCTCTTAATGTGTCTCATCACAAAAAAAAAAATCACAACGTGGGGTGATAGGGAATATATATCTATAATGTACGTGCGTGTTGTCATGGTCTAAACAACACACAAACCAGCAACGAGAAATAACTATTTGAACTGTGAGGGTTGTAACCGACTTCAGACTTTACAAAACAAAATAATACCAGATTCAATTAGTGTGTATAATTAATATATATATATATATATATATATATATATATATATATATATATATATAATAATAAAAAATAATGTGTGTGTACAGTAACAGTCAACAGCCTAATTTAAATTTCACATACAAGTTTAATTTTGAATGCATGGGTAGAGTAACTCTATCCTGTACCAGATACATTTCTGATATATATTTAAATGATATACTTATATTTATTATAATTAAATTATATACACACACACACTGTTTAGGTTCCAGAATGAGTTGGGGTCCATTTTGCGATCAGTTGTTAACTTTCCAGGCAGCTAGATTAGTTAATGTGACAGATGCAAGCCTGTCCTGAAGCCCCTGGCTGTGCATCAGACTGCTTTAATGCTGGTTTGCTGTGGTGGAGCCGCTCGGGAGACACCCCACAATGCACTTCAGCAGGTTACCCCGAGTCATTTTGCAGGTATATTACAATGGGCCTGGGAGACTCCACACAGCAGCCACCTGAAGGAGTGTTTTTATTAGTGTCCGCAGGCCAGTGCAGACAGCCACAGCACACACTTGTCACTGTGTTCACACACATGCTGCATGGCTGAGAGCACAAGTTAAAAAGACAGTCCCCTCTACTGACAAGCACCCAGCTCCAAATACAACATGCAGCTAAAACTGCCATGCTCACAAGGGCGTTGAGTTTGACATGGGAGTTCAACAAAGCTCCAGAAGCCTCTCTTCAGTTTTCCCTTTCTTTGTTCTGCTAAACTTAGTTTAATCATTCAGCTGTATTACAGCTTTAAACTGCAGCTCTGATACAAGGCCATTGTTCTTTCATCAGGGATTGTTGGGGCTGTGTTGAAAATACAGAATATTTGAGGTTTGTGGAAAAAATTAACAAACTTGAATGCGCGTAGGAGCCCAAATAAATGTTATTGCTCGTCCGTCCTGCTGGATTTATTTTATTTCCTTACTGACAAAAGCCCAGTCAGTCCGCAGGTTTGAGTTCAATGAGGTGTTTCACTCCGGTGGCTTGCGTTGGATCCTGTAAGCCTTTCAATAAGGAGGACAGAGCTGTCCGTTTGATACTGGCTCTCTCAGTTCACAAGAGGACCTGGTAACAGAGCTTGAATTCTGGGCGCTGGTTCTGCTAATCCACACTGCAGTGTTAATGACGGCTTGTTCCCTTGCTAAGCCAGCCTGTCTCAGTGAATGCGTGCCACTGCCATCACTGGAGCGCTCTGTATAGAGAGGGTGCAGACAGATTAGACCCTGCGAGCACCCTGTGATCAATCTGGATCAGCATGTTACAGCTCCTCTCCCCCAGAGGAAGATTGCTAGACTAATCACCTGTTTGAGATAATGCTACCAGGGTTTACTCCTGCAGCGTTTAATGGACAGCATTGACAGTCCAGCCCAGGTCTTCTTGGTAAACTCGCCTCTTAGAGTAGCTTGATGGATAGCAGGTATCTGTGTTGGAGTGCGGCTTCAGACTTTTTTTTTTTTTTTTTGTTTTGGCTCTTATTTTAGCCCATGAGATCTTATTTTCTATCTCCCTATAGATTCCCTAATTCACTTGTGTCTTGTGGTAATGTCTTGCAGTGAATCAATACTTTATAAGTGGTAAGAATCTGTGTTTCCTGTAGAGATACAGTAATTGATTTGTCATGGTAAATTGCAGTACCTTCTTAAGGGCTCTGGGCAACCATTTTGTCTAGACATGTTTAAACAAGTCTCAGTTGTTGAATGGCAGAAAATCAAGACTCCCTCCCATTGCACAGCGGTTTAAATTATTCTTTGTAACAAAGATCATGTCCCGTGGATCTCCCCTGTTCACTTAGACAGTTTAATAGACTTGTTGGTATACTTTTATGTTAAAGGTGAACGCTGCTTCTGTAGAGCGCTTGAGGACTACTGTAATACAAATATTGTTTTTTTAACCCTGCTTGGGAACAGACGTCATCTTCTCTGGCTTTGACATGGTTTAGTAAACATCACAGTTTTAAAATCTTGTGCTCTAAGGGAGGGGACCATTCTGTTTACAAAAACAAACAATTGTTGGGTTGGCCAATATTTGACTACTGGCAAGCCATAAAGATCAGGATAGACTTATCCCCATGAAAGTATGGTCTGAAAGCAGACTGAGGAGGCTGCTTGCAGGTCAGCTATGAAATGAAGTTGAAAGCTGCTCCTGTTTGCTTTCAGGGTTGCTTGGACACCGACCGTGTTTCTTTGGTTTGCTGTGCTGTAGCTGGGGCTCTAGTTAAGTCAGGTATGCATCAATAAGAGGCTAGGCGGGTGCAGCTGCTGCAGTTTGTTGTGTAACCAGTCAGCTTCCTGCAGTTGCTGAAGGCTTCTCAATGGACAGACTGCTTATGGTGGCCTGTTCTGTGTGGGACAGCGAAAGGGGTCAGGCTGTTTTGTGGGGTGTGTAATCCTCTCACTGGACTGTGTTGCTCAACATGCAGCCCTTTCAGATTACAGCAGGGATGGAAGCAAGATCCTTGCTGCAGTGCGTTTGAGCCGTTCAAGGTGTTGCTGTGAGCTGTACGTTTTGTGAGGAGCTCTGGTATGATTGACTAAGCTCATTCCAGTAAGACCTGGAATGGCTTGATCTCTTAGCTGCCTTGCCTGTGCCAATTGCCTGTGGTCATCCTCCTCCTCTCTGAAAAAGTAGAAAATACAAAGAAATAAATAGGGACCCCTTGTCATTTTGACCTTGTTTAACCCAGATAGAGGTTGAAGGACTGGGTTTTGTTCCTTGTCCCTCATTGCTTGTCCATGCATTTGTCATTGCAGAGCATACACTGTATATCCCCCTTAAAACCATCTTATTCCATATATTCCTTTAAACCGATCAGCAGCGGCTATAAACAGCAAGCATCGCCCCTTCTGACGATGATGCAAGATTGTGCAATGGAGATCCCATAACACACAATAACTTCTCATAGGGGAATGGTTTCATTAAAAGATATGTTTCAGTTTGCATAGCGGTGGCTGTTTTTAAAAAGGGTAATATCTTTGAAAAAAAATAATCTTCTTTATCATGTAAATGCCAGTAGTCCTGTTTCAAATTTCATATCGGCTATGCAAAAGTGAAATGGTACAGTGAGTGGGTAACAGAGCGTGCTTCTGTTTTATTAGGTAATTTTCTGGATACAGTGAAAACCACTTAAAAGCATCACCCTTTAATTGAATCGGAAAGATCATAGCCGGATCAAGTTGCATTCTGAGAACAAACTACCTTTTTAAAATGCAGGTAAACATGTGAATGCATTGCCAGATTTTTTTACTGTGAATCTCGCCCATAGTCTTTGCATACAGTTGGCTTCCTTACTCTTTACCACCTCAGAAGATTGTCCTTGTGGGCTGGTTTTTGGGTTTCCTGTTCCTAGCAGCGGTGGGGGGTTCAGAGCCTCTCTGTTCCCACAGACACCTGTGAAGGCTGAGGAGGAAGTGGGTGTAAACAGAGCTCCGTGGATTCAGAAACCATGTTGTTGCAGCCTTAGATAATTGTACTAATCTAAAGAGCAAACACGACCTTCAAGCTTATTGATGGAGGGAATGGAGTGTAACTAGGAGACGCGTCCGTTTAGCAGTGTGCCAAGAGAGGGAAATGTAGACCGGACCTCCATAAACATTCGTTTATCTTGTTTACTTACGTCCTAAACTTATTTTGAGCGTTGGAAAGCATAGAGAACAGCACTAAGGTCATGAAATGAAGAGCCATTATGTATTCATGCCAAAAAGAAAAACACAAAATGAAAAGATCACATGTACTTGCTCTTCTTTTTAAGGACAGTTAGCTGTGTAGTGTATTTGGTATCGCAGTACGCATCATGAAGGGAAGTATGATTTTATCAACAGAGAATCGTTCCTCTTTCACTTGTAGCCCTCTCTCTGTGTATTATCAAGTCCTTGAACCTGCTGCCCACATGAAGAAATCCCCATTCAAACCAGTGCCTGTGCACTGTATTCCTCCCAGTGTCCCGACACACACAAACCATTCACCCAGATGTGTTTATTTTAAAACTCAATGCGACTCCCTAGGAAACAATAAAACTGTTCTGGAATAGGTTATTGACGGCCACGCTGGTTACATGAGGAAGCTCTAAAGAAGGAAGCTGCAAGTACAGTAACACAGCAAAGCCACTCTAAGGAGAACACACAGAGTAGCAACTTCAAGCAAAAAGCTTACTGTAAATACAGTTATGCAACTAACTTAGCCAAAGCCTCTTTCTTGACAGGTCAGCATGGTACAGTATGCTTTGTAATCCAGCAGGCCACCAAAGAATGTATTGATGATGAATCAGGACTTCTACAGTACAGTTTGTGGGACTTCAAAAGGCAGGGTAGCTCTGTGTTGAGTAGATGTGTGGGGAACCCACTGTGAACACTCTGTTCAAACAAAGTGGGCTGTGCGATACTGCTCCGGGCATTCGGGTGTTGTATTAAAAACACAAAGAAATCCGATTATGAAACAGTTTAGCTCTGTTCATTTCTGATTGTGTGTAGGGATTCAGTCTCCTAACAGAAGGCCTTGCCTAGTTAGCTGCACCTTGCAAGGTGTATGTAGTGCAGGCTGGTGGAAACACCGTGGCCTTGGTTTGGATAGGGAAGCTACCATTGAATCACCATTTTAGAAGCGAACCATGACCTTCTAAAAATACTTAGTTTGGCAGTTGAGACTTTGATCTCCCATTTTTATTTTTGGTTTTCCTGTGGCTGTATAGGTTAAGTGCTGTAACCTTTACCATGTTCACTTGTACTTCCAGATGTATTTTCTTCTGTATTATGGGCCAAGTCATGAATAGCAACTTTACCAGTGCTTGAGACATCCTGCATTTTTGAATTGTCCTTTTCTGGGAAGTGGTGGAGAGAATTGGGTGGAACTTGTTGAGCTGTAAGTTGCCTGTAACTGATGCCAAGCCTCTCCCCTGCCTGCAGGCACATCAAGGACACAATGGCGGCGAAACTTTCCATTGAGCCCAAAGAAGCCGCTCTGCTTTTGTGCTGCTTTTTTAAAGGTGCTTCCTGTTTCGGGCGCTATAAATGAACTTTTAACAGCGATTTTAAAAATAAAACCAGTAGAAGTGATTGGGCTGTGATTGTGACTGTGGGGGGGGGGGGGTGGTGGTGGTGTTTTCCTGTAACTGCAGCATATTGCAGTTTATGGAAAACCCAGAGTGGTGTGTGAGCGAATGCTGCAGAGGGTTTGTCAGCTCTGTCAGTGTGCGAGGCTGTTTCAAAGGGAGTTGTGTAATGGATCCCTAGTTTCTTTCATTGGGGCGTGACTCCTCCCCCCTCACTGGGAGGGGTTTGTACGAGCTCTGCTCAAGCCCAGGACCGTAGTAAAACCTGTGTGGGCTTCTCATTCATACAAGAATGGAGAGAACCTCATGATAGACTGGGAGACTGTGGTTGCTGCAGAGGGGCTAGGAGGCTGGATCTCTCGGCTTCAGGACTGTGTGCAAGTCGAGTCAATAGGCAGTGATGCAGCTTGTGTGTTTTAATTGTTGTATTTCTCCACTGCTCAGATTCAAGGGTGTTCTGTTTTAAACATGTCCACGTCTCACTTTATTTTGCAATGCCCACCTTGGTTCCCTGCCACTAAATTCATTCTGTAAGGTGTTGCAGTGCACCCTCTTTATAATTAACCCTGTTCCGCTGTGTAACTCCTAACATGGGAGCACTGCCATTTGCTCTCTTCCTTCCAGTATCCTCCCCTGTATGTGGGGACTGGGAGGGGGTTGTTCAAGAACTCAACAGGCTTCCCTTTTTGGCTCCCATCGCAGTGTAGTTTGTCGACAGCTGCCGTTGGGGGTTGTGAACTTTGCTAGAAATGGTCAGTGTGGCTTTGTCTTTAACTCGTCACCTGTTTTCCCGTTTCTACTCTCCCTAATCCACTTTAGCTGCTGCTGCCACTGATTGCGTTTGCAGTGGATCTGAGAAAGGAGCGTTTGAACAGCAAACCAGCCAGATTGCTGCTTCAGAGTCCCGGTAGTTTCAGATGTGCGTCTCTCTCTTTTGTTCAAATCTGTAATCCTTAACTTTCAAATTGTGACAACGTTTTACTCCCAAGTCGTCATTAGTGCAGTTTTCTCAGTATTGAGGGCATGCCCGCAGTCTTCTCGTATCGATAAGGCAGCCGCTGCTGTGAAGGTTAGAGTCCTCTCTGGAGGAAACAGTCTGGGAAATGGAAGCGCTTGTTCATGATCAGCGAACAGTGATGGTCAGCCAGAGAGTGTAGCGCTCAGGACCAGAGTACATGGAGTCTAATCAACATGCTACCAATCTACCAATCCTAGGTGTATCCAAACAGGGTTAATGTTCCTCTCCTCCACCACCTCCTTAGCTAAGGACAGCTCATCACTAATGAGACGTCTATCAGTCATACAAGAGCTATTTACTTATATGAAGTTCATTCTTTAGAATGCAAGTAAATTGGCTATTACAATACAAAGCTATGTGGTCATAATGACTCCTCTTTAAATGGCTGTGTATGCAGACTGAATAGAGCTGGGCAGATGTACTGTAGGTACCTTCCTCATTCCTTTTTGAGGTACAATGAAATGAGGTGGAGTGTCTGTACGGAGACAGTCATGTGATTTCTGAGGTGGAGTGTGGGTGTTTGTACAGAGACAGTCGTGTGATTTCTGAGGTGGAGTGTGGGTGTTTGTACAGAGACAGTCGTGTGATTTGTGAGGTGGAGTGTTGGTGTCTACAGAGAGTGTTGTGTGATTTCTCCACTGTGCACTTTGGAGTTGACATGACTCTTTGCACAGCCCTTTAAGTTGATATGCTCTGCCCTCCTTTACTGGCCCATCCACTGCTCTTTCCATTATCTAACGTGTGTGTGTGTGAGGGTGAGGGCTGCTCGCTGTACTCCTCACCATGCTGACTAAACCACAGCTGCTGCCCACGCAAACTCATTTTAATATTTCCCAGGCCTGTTCCTCTCGCATTAGCACTGATTTTAATGGTGGAATAGGTGGAGTTTGTTAGGCACCTTTGCTGTAATCTCATTATTAACTCTTCTGCACATGGGCTGACTAGACTTTACACAGTCAGTTTGTCTCCTCTCTCCTCTCTCTATCTCTCTCTCTCTCTCTCTCCTTTTGCAGAGTACAGTAGGAGGAGGATTTGTTCCTGAGCTTCTAAAAGCTTTTGCATCAACTCCCCCGTGCCTGTAGTGCTTGACCCACACAAGAACATTGTTGCTTGTTGGTGTATAATATTGTGTTTTGTAATTTGATGTTGGCATGGATTAGTACATAAACCGATGCGTCAGTTCTTTAGTATTGTATTTGAATTGCCTTTTGCAATATGGTTAATGGCTGTGTTCAAGTTTCACTTAAGTATATATTCACTTGATTGCTTAGGCCTAAGTGATATCTAATACAACATTTTAATTTTCTTCCTTTAGAAGGAAATGTGACATGAACTTGCTAGATGAGGAACCTGGCTTAATTTTCACGATTTCCTTCTGGCTTTTGTCTGTGTTGGTTTGACCTGTTGTATTTTTTTTGTTTTTGTTTTTCAGGTGGTATGGACAAGAGAAGGATTACAATGTTCTAGTCATGGATCTTCTGGGGCCCAGTCTGGAGGACCTCTTTAACTTCTGTTCCCGCAGATTCACAATGAAAACAGTGCTTATGCTAGCAGACCAGGTGAGAAGAGCAAAAATCTGTCTCAATAGTGAGGGGAGGGGAGGGGTAGCATTTGCCTTGCTATACCAGCAGAAATTGCCTCTGATTGTGGGCTAAATATCCAAGAGCCTGAAACTGCAATACTGCCAGCTGAACATTGGTGCATTGCACTCGTGAGTCAAAGTCAAAGCAGTGCGTTGAGAGTCTGTGCAGTTAAGAAAAGGTACAAGCAGTTGGGTGTACCAAAAGGGGTAGTACTGCTAATCTAGTTGAGTGAACCGTTCAACTCAACAACCCGTTTAAAGGTCAGCTACCATTCCAGTGACTTATTCGTTTCAAACTCTTCTCTCTCTTCCTGCAGATGATCAGCAGAATCGAATATGTACACACAAAGAACTTCATCCACAGAGATATCAAACCAGACAACTTCTTAATGGGCATCGGACGCCACTGTAACAAGGTAAGACGTGGGTTAGTAATGCAGCTGCCTGCAGGGGCTAGTTGTTATGCGCACAGTCTGACTACTTGGCTAGGACAAGGACATTAGATTATGGGTCAGTCTGATTATTCGGTGGGGGCGGGGTGTAACACAGTGGTGTGGGATTTTGGATTCTACCTGAACACCCACTCTGTCACAAACCGTTCTAAATGATGACAGGGTCGTTGTGCATAGAAGTTATGAAATCCAGAACACTTTCATCCATGTTGCATCCCAAATCCTCCTCCAAGGTATTTCGGATGTGACATGGACGCCCACAGTTGCTGTCTGTGAACACCTTCCCTCAGTCCCTCTACTGCAGCACCCCTGGTCCACAGTGCTTGTCCTGTGGGTGCTCCACTTTCCTCCCTGTAGCGTAGAGGATCATTGAGCTAAGCCAGCAGGCTTTAGCACATGGAGCCACAGTGACGGCAATGACTGCTGTTCTGTTAAACTGAAACGCTGGCTCCGTTACTTAAAAAAACAAAACTTGTTTACAATTAATCTTGGCTTCAGAGTGGATTATATTTGTGTTTTAGACCCTACCATAGTGGTGCTAATCAACTAAGACAGGTTTTTTATATATATATATATATATTTTTTAAACTGATACCCTAATGCCACGAGAGAATTAAAGTGTTACATTCGAGCAACAAGGAGGTTGATCTTGTTTGAAACTGGGCAGGCAAAACAAGTGACTTATCCTCATTTACAAGGTTTTCTTTCCCTTTCACAACAGCATGCATGTTTGTGGGTCTGTCAAGTATAATTGATGTATAAACCCACAAGCAGTCATTGGGCATTGATGGAAAGCTTGATAAAGACTTTTTTTGTGTGTAGTGAATTCTGTTTTCGTGAAGGGGTTTCCTCCGATCTAATCTATATTAATACCAATCAGTATCCTGTTTCGATCAGCCTATACAGTATGCGATGCATTCAGTCCCAACGTGTGCATCTAACCCTGTTCTTTGAGAAGGGAACTTCCATGAATTTTAGCAGAGTCATTTTTCAGTTCAACAGGTATGCTTCCAACCAATCACTTTTTTAAAAGGTAAAAAGCTGCTGCTCCTGCAGTGCTAACTAATGCTACTGCATGACTCTTCACTTGTGGTAATCCATATCTGACTTTCCTTTTGCAGAAAAAAAACATTTGAGGTATTTTGTGTGGTTTTAATTTTTAATTTATTTTGTAATACTGAAAGTTGCCTGGTTTTTATTTGTAAAGTTACAAATATTTATGTTGAGCCCTTGCAGACAGGCAACATTGGCAAAGTTAAAGCATGATGCATATTGGGTCTAGACCTGCCAGTACCAGGATAGCAGCGAGTACTGGGGGTAGTGAGCCTCAATTTCTCTAAAATCAGACTGACTGACAGGTCACGTTATGTACCATCAAAGCCTGTATTACCATTTCTGGCACTGCTACCTCAAACAAGTGTTTACCATTGTGTGTCTGTGTGAATGCCAGCCTCAAGCTTTTTATTTTTAATTTGATATTTTATATATATTTGTAATTTTAATTTGAACTTTAACAATTGTCTGCAAAAAAGAACAAGCAGCAGCGCGTGAGAGGTGAGGAGTCTGTGCGTTTAGTCCTGCGCTGGACGTCCTACTTGTGCATCGGCTTCCTGATTTGAAGCGCTTCAAGCAGATTACGCTGTAGGAGACAGCAGGACTCCTTGCGTGAAGATGGGATTTTCACATGCTCTTGTTAAACCTGATCCTACCCCGGCTGGAGTCGTCAGCTTCTCTGTGCCAACTTTATCACGCTACTCCTGCTTCCCACACCCAACCACTCCCTTTTTTCATTTTTTTTTTCCTCCCCTAATTTTCTCTTTTGTATTGGGCTGTGTAGTTCCAACGATGGGGTGCTGATTCTTAATCGGGATGATTATTTCATGTAGTTTATTCCCCCCCCGTTCTAATTTCAGTATCAGATCTAGTGATTGGCTTAGGGTCTGTAAATGGGTCCCATCCATTCCGGTCTCCTTTTTTTTTTTTTTTTTTTTAATTCCTGCTTAACGATGTATTTGAATGACAGCTAGATCCTGTCACTTTGCCCTTGTCCAGTCTATCCGGGAGGCACAGGCTTGGTACATGCTAGAGCAGGAGGCGACTCGTTGTTAGGGTTCGAGCCCTTCGTACCAGCTAGCCTTTGTTTAATAGGGTGTGCTGTAACTCCTGATGTATTTGAGGGGGTTTAGGGTGTTAGGTGACTAGTAGGGGTAGCTGTTCTCTTGTGTTTTGTGGTTATCGTGACTGGAATTGGGCAGTTATCACACCCCACCCTTTCAGACAAGATCAGTGGATTTCATTTCTTCCAGGGCCCTAAATGATCCCCTACTACCAATGCAACAAAACCCAAATAGCAGTCCCACGAAAGATTTGAATTATTCGTATGTGTCCTTTTTTAGGCTGAATGTAGATCTCCCTGATCTTCCCTGTGCTGCTCCTGTTAAGTTTAAGACGCTGCAGTCAGTACTTTTCCTAGATGGTGATCCATCTCCTTACACGTTCCCAGTCTGGCTTTTGAATGAATTGTTTCCAGATTAATTTGCAATCCCTGCTTGTGTTGTGTGCTGTTCTTTTTATTGGTTTGTATTTGTTTTCTCCAGCACTCCTCCTCCCTGCATGCAGATTAGCCTGATGGTCCTATTGAATGGTGCCAATATGCCTTCTGCCCTCTTCCTTACTGAAGTGATATTCAAAACAGACTTTATAACAAGGGCATCATTTCATACATGGCTTTAGCGTTAAGGAAGTTGTTTTTGTGGGGAGGGTAGCGTCCTCCGTTTTAAAATCAGAAGCTGGCAAATGTCGGCTGTTACTTTGTGTAATAAGATGCTTTAAAGAAGAGAAAACATAGTGCCAGCAAGTTCACGCTTCAGCTCATAAGCTTTCCAACGCTCAGCATTTCTCTTTCCTTAAGTTGCATCAAGAATCTGAGCCACTTTGTGTGTGGCCATTGGCAATGCTATGGTAACGCTGATTTATTTAAGACTTTGCCAAGAGAAACAGGCTGCACTGAGTGGTTATGATTCCATCAAACAAGGAGGGCTTTGGGACTGCAGAACCATTAATCAGTTAGGTAAAACCATGAGCAGTTTACCAAATAAATAATTGTACTTTTCAAACCGAATATATCTTGTAATTTTAGCAAAGTGCCCTGTGCAGAGGACCCTGCCGCTGCTTTTAGTAGCGATTCGCTCATTCCAGTAGTTGGGCGAGACCTCCCCGGTGCAGCTAGCTCTCCTGTTGTAGTTTGAAGAAGGCTGGTATCTGGCTTCCTTCTCCTGCTGCTGCTCCTCCTACTCCTTGCTCCGTTCTTTTTCTTGAGCCTTGGTGTTGCCTGTCTGCGCTGGCCTGGTTGGATTGTCAGCAATACTGTTTGATGCACTGCACCCTCTATCGTTTGTTCAGTGTTTAGAATCTCCAGTGGGGAAGAGGAAAAGAAGCTTGGCTGTTAGTTCTTCTCAGGACCCATCTTTCTCAGGATTAAACAAGGTCTGAAACAACTACTGTCTCCTCCTCCTATTACTATACTGCTCCTCCTCCAACCTCCTTTTTGCTTTCAGCTTTCTTTCTTTAACCCCCCTCCCTTTTTATCAGTAACCAATACTTTGACTGTGTAGAAGAACACTTCTTGTGTTGGCATTTAATCCAGACACACATGCTAAACAGACCTAGACCATGAACAGCACTCTATCCAGAGCGCAGCGACCTGCCCAGGTTTACAGGAGGCTCTGTGTGTGTGTGTGGGGGGGGTTTGTGTGTGGGGGGGGTGTTGGTGTTTTAAAGGGCTATCCCGTGGGGAGTGGGAGGTATGTTGGGGCTCCAGGATCCCATGCCACAGGTTCTCTTGAGCAGTGGCTTCAAATTCTGATCCTCTGGGACTGGCAGCAGCCCAGTATTGGATTGGGAACTGCTGGTACTGCAGGACAAGACTCGTTTCTCCTGAAATTTTAAACTGGGAAACCTTGAATGTCATGGTAAGGATGGCAGTGAACACAAGGGATGAGGAGGTGGTAAAACTGGGCAAATTGCTTCCACTGGCTAGCTGCTAATACTAGGACTAATCCAGTGAGCTTGAATGGGAAATGAGACCCAGTGCATAGCAATTTGATCCAGTCCTGGTTTTACAATTAGTTTGACTCCCATGAGCTCATTACCTGTACACGGGGCTAATCAAGCTTGTTAAAATCTGGCATGGATGAAACTGCTATGCAGTAGGAGTCTTATTTCCATCCCTGTGGTTAAGTCTCTTTACTACAGATTGATGGGTTTATATATATATATATATATATATATAAAATAAAAATATAAAGTATTGAAAAAAACAGAAGAACCTCCCAAGTTCTGATTGTTGATTTCTGTGTGTGATTGTTGCTGTTGTAATCTCTTTCCATGGATAACAAACATTGGAAAATTCTGTCATTTTTTATATGAATTGGTGATTTTATTAAAAAAAGTGGTCCAGCCTTTATAGTGAGCTGGGGAGGAGTGTATAAGGCAGTGCAGTTGATCAATTCCTGGCTTTACTATGAGTTTTTAATAAGGCACACAAGCTTGTTGATACACTGGCTAATCAAGCTCTTCATAAAGCCTGGCCTGGGGAAACTGCTATGCAGTAGGAGTCTTAATTCCATCCCTGCAGGGGGTTAGAGGGGCTGGGCTGCAGTGTGGAAGCAGTGGGTTTGTTTAAAATATAGATGTTTATTTTTAATTCACTAACATCACCTAGTCTCGGCCACCTTGCAGTTGGACAGTCACGCCATGGTCTGCTCAAGGTAAACATGAACTCTGAATAAAGAGCTAATGTGTGTGTGAAATGTTAATTTCTGTGTAGACGTTTCAGGATGAAACCCAACGTTCAGCTGTCTATCGCTCGAATGGTTCAGTTCTTGAGTTTCAGATCAGATCTGAGCAGATGTAGACTGTAAGCGCTGTTACAGGGATGTGTGCAGCAAAATAATCTGTTCTTTATTTAAAAGGATAATGATATACCGAGAAACTGTAGCCTTATAACCGCTGTAGGCATTGTAGAGGGATCTGTGATCCTAAATATATGCAGACTTACAGTACAGTAGGTCTTTTTCTTCCTTTTTTTTCTTTGCGATTTACAGGTTTGGTTGCTCAGCAGATAAGGAATCGATTTAGTGTTGTGCTGTATTTTGCAGATGAAGCTCTGTTGATGCAAGGCTGCAGCCGAATGCACAGCCTGAGCAAACAGAAGCGCAGTGCCGACCACAGCAAGAGCGAGAAGGGGAGGGGGGGTGGAAACAAACGCACATGATTCCGCTGGATTCTTGTTTCATGTTAAACCTGAAATGAGTGCATGTAGGATATTGGGCACTAGCTAGCTGTTTCTACACTTTTGGAAGTTGGCTGTAAGCTGTAGGGATGTAATTATTATTATTATTATTATTATTATTATTATTGTTGTTATTGTTATTCTTGCTTGACTTGTGAAACGTTTCACTTTTATCTTTGTGACAGTTCAGTGACCCTGTGGTGGCTGTCTGTGGTGCAACATACTGTACGTGTTCACTTTTCATAAAACACATCAAAACCACATGGCAGCTGGTTTAACTTTCTTGACGTGTCACAGCTTGTCTGAAGCAGAGCTCTGAAACCCAGGGGCTGGGTGCAGGATTAGTGTGCTTCTTACCCTGCTTATGCAGTCTGTGCTTCATGTTCTGAAACTGCTGATGTACTGTAAACTGTTCAACTCAAGCTCTAGTGCATTTACTTCAGCTGGTATATGACACATCGACCTCAGTTGCTCTGTGTATTTTGTATTTGTTTTTATATAGTGCCTTTCATAGTGGACCACCATCACAAAGCGCTTTACAGTGGTAGGTAGTCACTTACAATGGGACATAGATTTAACATCTCAACCGCAGGATGATGCACAAGGAGGTTAAGTGACTTGCTCAGGGTCACACCGTGAGTCAGTCAGTGGCAGAGGTGGGATTTGAACTGGTGACCTTCTGGTTACAAGCCCTGGACTTTAACCACTGGACCACAATTCCTCCTATATTTTGAAGGCTAGTGTTGGATACAGGAAAGGTAAGGCTTGGAGATCCAAGCCCTGCGGTTGGCTCCTAGATTAAAGTAGTTTTTAGCAATACACGTTTATAGAAGTCATCCAGTTTCTTACCAGGCGGCACATGGACCTTAAGCATGGGGCTTATTTGATCAACACACAGTCGCTCCCTAATACTGTCACCCTAATTCTCACTGACACGCCATTCTCAGCACAGTGACTCCCCTCTCCAGTTACACCACCACGCTGCATGCTTAGTGAGAGCTCCAGTGTCCCCTTGCACATCCGTGTATTACAAACCATTTAATATAGAAAACGAGTGCCTGGGCTCGCGTTAAGCCTGGAAGTGGCTGATGTGTGTTGCTTAGATGCTGCTTTACTCTTTGTGGCTGGGCTTAACGGGGGAGGGGAGCATGTTCTCTTTACTGGAGGTAATAAGGTTTGAATTCCAGCCCAAGCTGAGCAAGCACAGTAGTTTGTACAGCTAGAGAGCTCTGCATGCACGCCATGAGCACATTGCACTCCTGCTACATTAGAGAGCTCTGCATGCACGCCATGAGCACATCGCACTCCAGCTACATTAGAGAGCTCTGCATGCACGCCATGAGCACATCGCACTCCAGCTACATTAGAGAGCTCTGCATGCACGCCATGAGCACATCGCACTCCAGCTACATTAGAGAGCTCTGCATGCACGCCATGAGCACATTGCACTCCTGCTACATTAGAGAGCTCTGCATGCACGCCATGAGCACATCGCACTCCAGCTACATTAGAGAGCTCTGCATGCACGCCATGAGCACATCGCACTCCAGCTACATTAGAGAGCTCTGCATGCACGCCATGAGCACATCGCACTCCAGCTACATTAGAGAGCTCTGCATGCACGCCATGAGCACATCGCACTCCAGCTACATTCACACGCGTCCGCCTAGAGAGGGGAAGCAGCAGGGTATTGGACGACTACAGTGCTTTAGAGCAGGTGTAGTGCGAGCGATTTTAATTATCAGTAAATGACTCGAGACAAGGGTCTGGGAGGCAGTGTGGTTAGAGCAGAGACGCCGGCTGGGAGGCGGTGTGGTTAGAGCAGAGACGCCGGCTGGGAGGCGGTGTGGTTAGAGCCGAGACGCCGGCTGGGAGGCGGTGTGGTTAGAGCCGAGACGCCGGCTGGGAGGCGGTGTGGTTAGAGCCGAGACGCCGGCTGGGAGGCGGTGTGGTTAGAGCCGAGACGCCGGCTGGGAGGCGGTGTGGTTAGAGCCGAGACGCCGGCTGGGAGGCGGTGTGGTTAGAGCCGAGACGCCGGCTGGGAGGCGGTGTGGTTAGAGCCGAGACGCCGGCTGGGAGGCGGTGTGGTTAGAGCCGAGACGCCGGCTGGGAGGCGGTGTGGTTAGAGCCGAGACGCCGGCTGGGAGGCGGTGTGGTTAGAGCCGAGACGCCGGCTGGGAGGCGGTGTGGTTAGAGCCGAGACGCCGGCTGGGAGGCGGTGTCGTCCAGTGGGTAGAACTGAGGGATTGGGCAGCAGTGTTGGTGGTTAGAGCCGAGTCTTGGGGACATAGATAGATAGATGCTTCCTCTGTACGCTGTACAATTTATTAATATCCTTTACTGTAAATGAGACCTGCCATTTGTGATCTTGAGGCTTTTAACATTTCCAAACGTTAAAATGTTTCCGTCTCTGTCCGACCGGTTTTTTTTAAATGTTGTCTTGTCACCTTACACACTGTAGCCCAGTGCCACGTAAAAAGGTTCCGTTTTTATAGTGTCTCATAGGTTCATCTTGGATGCTGTGTGCCATGACATGGGCAAGCATATTCCGAGTGAAACGTCTTATCCAGTGGTGTGGGTGTTGGAGGTTGTGTGTGGTTTTTATTTATTTATTTTTTAATAAAAAAAGAAACAAAGCTGAATGTTCTTAAGCAGTACAAATGCATATTCTACAGTTCAGTCTTCTAGCCAGCTGTGTTGGAGACAGAGAAACTAAACGCAAGGAATAAATTACCAGTTGGCAGAAGCACAGGACCAGGTAATTGGTCTACTAGGTTTATGTCTCTCTTCCTGGAAGTTTGCTGCAGATTGATACAGCAAGGCTGCAGGTAACAACAATTGATGTCATCCTGACATTAAGCCCAGTGCATTTTGCATACAGAATTGCATTGATTTTAAATTGCATCGATTTCCTTCTCTTTTCAGTTGTTTCTTATTGACTTTGGTTTGGCCAAAAAATACCGGGACAACAGGACAAGACAGCACATACCCTACAGAGAAGACAAAAACCTGACTGGTACAGCTCGCTACGCCAGCATCAACGCACACCTGGGCATTGAGCAGAGGTGAGACGGGATTGTTGAAATTGCAATTCCAGTGCCACTGTTCAATTGCAATTAGTTATGCTGCAATAATTACACTTGCACTAAAGTAACAAACTGCTACAGACTAGCTTGTTTATTCGAAATAACCAAGCAATAATCACAGGTACACATGCAGAAACATGCTATGCAACTTTTATATTTCATCAAACAAATGGGGTCACCAAAGGTGTTTGAAAATACAAGATTAGTGATCGAATGAGAAATGTGTAATTGAACTGTAATCAGTCAATTACATGGTATGATTACAATTACGCAGGTTCCACTACAATTCCAGTTGCATTGGAATTACGAAAGCTGGCAATAGCCCATCCCCTTGCATGGTGGTTGGAGGAGGAGGAGCCCCTACTCCCCTTCTGGGTTTCCGTGGAGGAGAAGCTTGTGTGCTGCTGAGTTTGGGCCGGTCCCAGCTGGTAGTGGCAACAGCTTGTTTTCTTTCTTCTCTTGCCAGTGACCTGGAATCCCAGATCTCGTAGGGTCTCAGCTGCTTGTGAAGGAATTCGCTCTGGCAGATAGGGAGGGGTGTTCTTGTCCTGTCAGTTCTCTTTAGTTGCGCGCTCCTGTCAAGCAGGGCCCTACTTCACAAGAAACTGCCACCCCCCCTCGATTCCTTCGTTATTTCAAACCCTACTGCATTATAAAGTCGTTTCTTTGGATGTGACTAACCATTTTTTATAGCAATGAAATCAATGATTGGATTAGTACTTGCGGAGAACAATGTTGAGCTGAATTGGCTGATGCTAATTGTTTCTCCCTGATCTCAAATCCTCTCTCTTTCTCAGTCGCCGGGATGACATGGAGTCTCTAGGATACGTGCTTATGTACTTCAACAGAACCAGTCTACCCTGGCAGGGTCTGAAGGTAAGCCAGGCAGAGACCCAAAGGCTGGGCTTGAACTTCCCAGTGCCTGCAGCTCTGTGTAGTATCCCTGGAGGAGATGGACTCGTTTCTGCCCAGTGACGGCACGCTGGGAATCAACCTGCTGGTTAGCAGCAGTATCAGCTGCTTTAGTGGTGGAACACATGGCTGAATGCAGAGGCAGGGGGATTATATGGGTCACGACATGCTAAAGTGAACTTCATGTACATAATCACTTATTTATTATATAGTAAGTTACTCATTCCATGACTCTGAATTCAAATTAAGCACGTTGATAGCAGTGTCTTCTTCATGCTGACTGTGGAATAAATTAAGTGGAACAGCTGCTACATATTTCCTATTTTTATATAGAAATGCCCTTGTGCTAAGCATTTTATTTATTTTTTGCACTGGAAGACCACGTTAAAGTGATAAACGAAACCCCTGCGGAGTAGGTGGGAGCGATCAGATTATAAAATATGATTTAATCACACACACACACAGTGCATGCGAGGGTAGCTGTAATCCCTGCGGGGAGAGGGTTCTGTAGCAATCTCCTACCTTCATTTCAGTCGGTGTTGCACAACATTTTATATTCTCGTCCACATGTTCCACAGGCTGCCACAAAGAAACAGAAGTATGAGAAGATCAGTGAGAAGAAGATGTCGACACCTGTCGAGGTTTTGTGTAAGGTATGTGGACCAGTGTGCTGTCCCTAAGCTTTATGAGAAGGAGATGCGCCAACGTTTGTTTTTGCAAAGCTCCAGTTGGGTCTCCCAGAGGAAAGATTTGTGTAACTTCATGTTTTGAGTTTGGTTTAAAGGGTCATTAGAGATTAAACGTGATTCCCAAATTTATGCTGCTTTGGTAAGACCTGGTTTGACCTGGTCCTAAAACAAATGCAACTGTCTGGGGATTTAAAGGGAAATTGCTCTGGGTAGAAGTGAATATTGTTGTAATGTTGAAGCCTTGCAACACTGTGTGGAGCTCCCTTAATGGAATTGACAGAGGTGGGGCAGGGTGTTAACATTAAACCAAACCATTGTACTGTGGAGCGAGCAAGTATTTCATTAGCAAACAACCCTGTAATCCACCCCAGGTTAGAATCGAAATGTAAAGGATTGCTCAACAGCATGGTAAATGGAAGCTTTTCTCAGGGTGGCATTAAATACATTTGATAATGGATGCAGGTATGTGGGGTGTGGGGGCTCAGTACTTTGTCAGTACTGAGTTGTGATATAGAACCTGTTGGTTGGTTAAATCGGCAGATCTGTGTTCTATATGTGTTAACCATTATTTTTCCCTGCAACCTCTCTTTGTCTCTCGGTCTCATGCTAGGGTTTCCCAGCAGAGTTTGCAATGTACCTGAATTACTGCCGTGGGCTGCGGTTTGAGGAGGCTCCTGACTACATGTACCTGAGGCAGCTGTTCCGCATTCTCTTCAGGTGCTCTGCACTAATAGTTACTGGCTGTACAGCCCGTTTCCTAGGGATGGGCTCATACCTATTTAAAAAAACAACTTTGTGCTTGTTCCATTTTAGCTCAAATGAAACACAATTATTTAAATTGCAAGAATGCAGGTTGCCTTTTCCCTTCCAGTATCAGACTTTGAAACTTGTTGGTTATTTAAGGGTGAAATCCTTTTAATTTAATACATTTCATATAAAATGAGTCCAGTAGTTCTGTGTTGGGTATTTGTGTTGCTCAAATCGAACTGGTAATCTGCAGTGTTCCCTTTTGGCTTCTCTTTTTTGCTTTGTGTTAGACCTGAAATACCTTGAGCTTGTTTCCATGCGCACAGATTGACCTCCAGTCTGAGCTGATCAGGCTGCTCCTGCAGTCCCATTGAACCTCCGTGGATAGTCCATCCTAGTTGAGTTTGACGGATGTTGGCGGTTCTTCACCAGCATTCATTTGTTTTCAGAACTGAAATGATGGATGCTATTGCTTTGCTTCCAATAACCCTAACAGTAATTGAGCTTTTTGTTCCTGCTCACCCCGGATGTGGATTAAATATTTCCACCCACTCGTCATTTGATTGGTTAGTGTTGTGATGTACTTCCATCCACACACTTTGGGATTGGGTCAGAAAACAATCCTGGGCAGCTCAGATTGGTAGCCTGTGTGGGCTGGCTAAATTAGCATGGAAACGCAGTATCAGGGACAGCAGAGTTTTCAACCCGGGTTCAGTGGTGCGTGGAAACGAGGTATTGTTTGTGTGTGTGTCTGCTGTTGCTGCTCTAGGGCCCAATCAAACGGTCTTCTCCCTCCCTCACAGGACCTTGAATCACCAGTATGACTACACGTTCGACTGGACCATGCTGAAGCAGAAAGCGGCCCAGCAAGCCGCTTCCTCAGGGGGGCAGGGGCAGCAGGTAGTAACCCCTACAGGCAAGCAAACTGACAAACCCAAGACTAACATGAAAGGTTAGTAGCAAAGAGCCAAGCGACGTTGAGTGCACCAATTGCTTTTACTTCAGACCAGCCAAAAAGGAATTTGGACAGAGCTCTCTTTCTTTTTCTACTTTCTTTCTTTCTTTTTCTTTCTCGCTCTCTTCTCCTCGCTCTCTCTCCTTGCTCTCTCTCTCTCTCTCTCTCTCTCCTGCTCTTGCTCTTCTCTCTCCTTTCTCCCTCGCTCTTCTCTCTCTCTCTCTCTCTCTCTCCTGCCCTTGCTCTTCTCTCTCCTTTCTCCCTCGCTCTTCTCTCTCCTCCTCCTCCTCCTCCTCCTCTTCTCTCTCGCCACCCCCAAATTCTTTTTTGTTGAATAAAGTAAATAAAATAAATTTAAATAAAATAAGCTTGTGTTAGTTCAAGGAGGCAGCTGTAACACAAAAGGAGAAATTCAATTGGTCAAGTCTTGCTGAAGCAAGGACGTCCTTGGGAAATTTGACTACTAACTTTGAACCAAAGTGTTCTTCTTTGGTACAAAAGGGTGAATGAACCTCTCTCTAAATGGGGCAACCTTTGCAATGAAATTGTTTTATAATCAATGATCCTGGACCTAACACTTGTTTGATTGGAATGGGAATCCATGTTGAATCGTATTGAATGGAAAGGGTTTAATGGGAGTGAGATTTTAACTAAACACTAACTGTGGTGTCTCTGTGGTATTGGGGCATCTTGATTGTAACCTGGTGGGTATTTGGGTATTCTGCATTTTATTTATTTATTTTATTTATTTATTTATTTATTTATTTAATTTTATTTTATTTATTTATTTATTTATTTTTATATATATATATATATATATATATATATATATATATATATATATATATATATATATATATATATATATATAGACTTCAATGCACACAAGATCTGATACAGAGTGGGAAATGTGTATCTGGACTCTTCAATACAGAAGAGTTACTTTTGGACCAGGCTTCTGAGCTGCTGAACTGCAGCTGTGTGTTGATGTCTTCCTCACATGCGATTTATTGATGGAGAATAAGATACAAAGTCTTTACTGACCTACACCGTTTTAAAGAAGGATGGAAATAAGGCTCCCATTGCATAGCAGTTTTACTCTGATTTTAATAACTCACCGGTGCTTTTTACCTGTACCCTGTGGCTAATCAAGCTCTTAGTAAAACCTGGAATGGCTGAAGTGCTTTGCAATTGGAGTCTTCTTTCCATCTGTTAAAGAATGTCTTGGTCACTTTGAGGTGGCTTTCCCAGTGCGGTGTATGAGGGAGACTTTCAGCCAGGGAATTGAATGCAAGACTGGTATTTGAGCTTGAAAGCGCTTTGTTTGGAATGTATTGCTGGTGTCCTGGAAACCATGTTGGCTTCCCCGTTCTATCAGATTGTCTGGTCACAATACCTTCATTGTTAATGCTGGCTTATGTTGCAACCCTGCTGCATAATCACACAAAGAAGTACTACATTAAACTTGTTCAGAGCAAACAACTACAGCACAGTGTCCTTAAACTGGCTTTTGCTGTTAACTTTTGGTCTGCTGTGCGAAACTAAGCATTCTGAGACACTCTGTAGATTCCCAGCAGGTGTAGGGGCTCTAACCCATGCAAGGGGAAAACACATGACCAAAGCTGCCAGAGCCAGGCTCCTATATCCATGACTTATAGCAATAATGAGGCTGTTCTGCACAGATTAGGGGATGATATTGTACGTGGCGTCTACTGGCTTGTTTTATAGTCCCTGATTTCAGCACTATTCTCAGACCACCTTGAGGCAACGTTCAATATGTCAGATTTGTCAGTCTGGGTCTGTGACTTGACCCTGTATTGCTATAGCCGGTTCTGTGAGCGCGCTGTGGCATTTTAATAAAGATCTTTGACCTAATTTGGCTCAATGGATATTTCCGTGCCGGAGGCGGTGTTTGGGTGGTTCATCTGGTTACAATGCAGAAGCAGCAATGCTGAAGGGCTCATTTCCGGGGTGGGGGTGGGGGGGGGGGTTGCAAGCTCAACACTTTGTAGGATTTTGAGTAGTTTTAAAAACACAGAACATGTTTAGAGGTCTGAAACTTTTTTCCAAAGTGCAATCTGAAGATAAGCTTGATTTCAGTATAATTGCAATAAACTATAAAACTGGTTAGTTTTTTTTCTGTAAAGTTTCAGAAAGTGGAAGGCTTTTAATTTTTTTTTTTTTTTTTATGTACTGCAGGAGCCCCTCACAGCAGCTAGTTGTACACGGAGGTCAGCTGGCAGATAGGCTAGCACTCCCATATTAAAACTGTATTGACCACCTGGTTGTCTATCTTGCCAGGAGACAATATGGACAGCAGTGTGTGTATGGAGGGACACTCTGCAATGCCAGAAGTGAGTGGAGCCCGTTCGAGCTTTCCACGAGACTCGGGAGTGGAGGGACTCTCTGCAATGCCAAAAGTCAGTGGAGCCTGTTCAAGCTTTCCACGAGACACAGGAGTTCCAGTTTGTTAATTGGAGAATGCCCCAGTTATGTGCTGCTGGTGTTTGTGTATCCAGGCTCCCTCTCCCTCTGTCTTTTCCAGCTGGTATTCTTGAGCAGACAGCTGCTATACAGTATGTGTCCACACCACACAGCTATGGCAGATATGCACCTAGCGTGCTACAGCTGGACTCCTCCCCAGGCATGACATAACTGCCCTGCTCTGCTCTGCTCTCTTTATGGACTGCTGTGTTGGCAGGCTGGGTGTAAAAAAGGAAACCGGGCTTTACTCCCACGCTGGTAATTGGAGAGGCACGTGGGTTAGCACTGCTGTGTTTTTGATCACCAGGAGCTCTCTCGATGTCTCCTGCTAAACCTAGAGCTCTTTTTGGAGCGGCTTCAGATTGAAGCTGTCCTTTGTTCTCCACCTCGGAGACTGTAAACGCTGTTGCTTGGGCTGATGGAGCAGCAGGTATAAGACCTCCCAGTCATTTGGAATGACGGTGCATTTCCGAGAGGTTCTATCTTTAGCTTTTTATATAAATGTTTTATGTAACCCGATGACGGCACTAATGGGCTCGGACCTCGTGTGCATTGTGTAAGAGGCTCTGTGGTGAAGGTGCTCTCAGATGGGAGCTGTGCTGCTCTTCATTCGTTGTGATGTTCCTGGATGAAAGCATTACAAGCAGCTACAGGCTTTTAACCTCTTTTTTGTGTTTGTGTCTCTCGCAGGTTTCTAAGCATTAAGACGATGTAACGAAGCACAGCAGAACAGTCGTAGTGGGATTTACCTTCTAATCGCTCCCCGGCATCTAGGATTTAATTCACAAGAACCTGCCAGGCATCGTGGGCAACCAATTTGTTTCGCTGTATAAGAACTTTTGTTTCATATATTATATGTAATGGATATATAGATATATTTACACAGTGTGTATCTATATATGAGTATATGTATATATTATATACATTATACACAGAAAAGAGGTGGCTATGTAAGGAGCCTTTGAAGCTGTAGCCTTTTTCTATTGTCCTGTTCCTGAAGACTGGTGTCCTGGTTTCTTTAGTCCCCTCCTCTACCCCCCCCTCTTCAAACTGAAAACTACCAATGGTTGGCTCACAAAGGAGAACTGTGCGTATGCCAATTTTCTTTTTGATTTCTTATCTCCGGACTGATCTGCTTGGATTCCACCCCTCCCAGTCTCCTCCCCTCTCTCACACACACACACACGCACACACACACAGGGGCACCGTATGAGCAGTGTGTGTGCACGTCTCCGCTCTCCCTGCAGTTGGATGTAATAGTTTTTAAAAGCACCTATATATTTTTTTTTTCTATTTCCCTCCAGACAAGCCTATTTTTTGTTTGTTTGTTTTGAATGGAAAAGTTGTAAAACTTCCAGGAATGGTTTGCATCTTCATTCGAAGTGAATAGTTTGCAAATGTAGGGGGGGCATGGGACCTTTCTTAGTTGTTGTTTTTTTTTTTTTTTTTTAGGGTAAACAAGACTCTGCCTGCTGATCTGTGCTAGAAAAGAGCGTCTAATGTGAAGAATTTAAAGTTAAATAAATCAAACATTCTAGTGACTACTAGGTTTCTCTTAGAGCACTGCATTAACTATAATTGTACTCGGTATAAAGAATTGAAATGGTATGTTCATTACATATTAGGCTTCTCTTCCTCACTCAACCTGTATGTAAAAATCGCTTACACATAATTGTACACTTCCATGATCTGGGATATTTTTTTCTTGGAAACGTAAGATTTTGTTTAAATTGTAAAAGTAAACAAACCGTTTCTGTTTAACGAAGAGGTTTATTTTATTGCTGTGATGACAACACTTTAAAAAAAAAAAAAAAATGTAAAGAGAATTCTTCCTTCCCATTCTGGATTTAATTTTATTTTCATTTTTATCAGTAAAGATTCAAGAATCCTTTAAATACAAATTCAGTATGTTTCCTTTACAGCTTTTTCCTTTTTAGATTTGTAGAAATGTGTCTTTGTGGTTCTTTCAATAAGATGATTTTCATTTTGTATTTTTGATTCTCATTTTGTGAAAGGGTGTTGTGTGTTTTGGTTCTTCCTGCGCTGAAACAGACCCTCATGTAAATATCTCTGGGACTGTGTCTCTGCAGCTGAGAGAATAGCAAAGCAGCTGTTTGCAATGGTGGCTTTTTAAAAACAAGAAGAATTATTCAAAGAAAGTGTGTTGGAGGGTTTGTGGTCTTTTTTTTCTTTGTTTACTTTTGAATCTTGTGAAGCAGAAGGAAATGTGAATGAACTTCTCACTTTTCCTTTAGCCACACCCAGTGCGCACACCAGTAACTTGTGAGCTGACTGGCTGACTTTCTCCCTCTTACTACTCCTCTGACCCAGCTTCAAGTATCTTCGTGCTGGACATACTCAGTGTCATTTATTCCCTTTTAGCATGTCAGAATAAATTAAAATGACTTGTCAGAACTGCCGTCCCAGTCTTCTGTGTAATTAAAAACCCAAAAGCAATCAAAGGAGTTAAGCACCCAGAATTGTTTCGAAGCTCTGTCTGTCAGGTACACCTACTCAGAAGTGATTCCAGCCTCGTTTCCATCGGATCAGTCAATGTGTCTACAACCAGTTGGTACCTTCACATGACCTGAGCAAACGACGCTGAAGTTTGAGCTGTGAGTGAAGGATTCTCATTATTCTGAGAGTCCACTCACTGTGTGGTTTAGTCTGATGAAAGTGAAAAACAAGGCATTCATCAGATTGTGTATGCCTGGGCTAGTGTTGTGAAAGGACTAGTGCCAGGCTAGCAGACCAAACCTTCCCATTCATTTCAGTCAAATAAGAAACAACAGCCGTTTAAAACAAGCAAACAGCAAAGTTACCACGAGTGGATTGATGCCAGTGCAGGTGCAATTTTTCTGAAAATGAGTTGGATTATAAACACTGCTGTTAGATTAGATTTTATTTTGTTATTCATAGCGGTATTCTTGCCCTTCAAAGTTCACAACTACTAGAATAAGTGCTCTGGTTCTGTGTGCAGTGTAACACTGATCAGTGAAGAGCACCCCGGGGCTGGTGATTCTTGGAAACCGTGTTCAGTACGTTAGTGGCAGGGTGCGGTTCAGAGTGCGCCAGGATTCTCCTGAGCTATTGTGGAGTGACTAATAAAGTGTCTTCAATCCATCAGCGTGTTTATGCATGGAGTGTTGGCAAGTGATTTTAAACGACCACACCTGGGAAAAATCCGATTCAGACACAGACACACCCGGCTCAGAACAGACACCGGCCCTGCGGAGGATTCCTCCAGCGCTGGCTTGTCTTCGTTCACCCGTCTTAAAAAAGAAAAGCAGCAGAACTCTACCACGCAATGGGTTTGATTGGTTTTCAGCTGTCGTTGGCAATGCATTTCTTTGCCCCTAGTCTCAAATGAAGCTCCTGTTCTTTAGTGTGTGTGGAAGGTATCGTTTGAATGCTTTAACTTGTGTTCTAATAAATAACAGTAGTGAAATAAACAAAGCAGTCGTGTACACTGTTTTGAAAGTTTAGCAGCAGAGAGGCTGCTGGTGCTAAATGATCAAACCCTGCTCTTCAGTTAAACTTCCCCCACGACATGAAGCTTGGCTCCTGTGTGTGTGGAGGAGTCATGTTCTGTGCTAAAACTCTTCAAACATTCTATTAAATGAAAAGTGTGCTTCTTGCTAATGGATTATATTGGTAAGAATAGATTTTTATGTTTTATTTTAACATTGCTCCCGTGCTGTGCTTGCTGTTCAATGCTTGTGATAGGCTGAACTGTCTTTTAATCACACTGAATGGGTTTTATTAATAGAAAGGTGATTTACTGTTTAAACTATATTGGAAATGTAATCCGAACCCGTGTGTATTTCAGTATTCTTTCCAGTGTGGGTGTGATTTAAGGCAGGCCAGTGCACCAGCCTCGGCAAGGGCCTTGGTTTGAACCCTGGCGTTTCATTAAAAACAATGTGGGATGTTTCTCAAGCAAACCTTTCCAATCTGTTGTTAACTTTTCCATTTGTAGCTGGTCTCTGTAAGACGCACTTGTGGTTATTTCCTGTAAGGTTTTCAGAGGCAAGTAGCAGCGTCTTCGGTCTCTTGCACAATACAGGTGCAGCCCTATTTGCATCTAATCCAGGTGTGTGTGTGTGTGTGTACAGGAAGCTCACCTGAACCTGCATCTAATCCTGGTGTGTGTGTGTGTACAGGAAGCTCACCTGAGCCTGCATCTAATCCAGGTGTGTGTGTGTGTGTGTGTGTGTGTGTGTGTGTGTACAGGAATCTCACCTGAACCTGCATATAATCCAGGTGTGTGTGTGTGTACAGGAAGCTCACCTGAACCTGCATATAATGCAGGTGTGTGTGTGTGTGTACAGGAAGCTCACCTGAACCTGCATATAATCCAGGTGTGTGTGTGTGTGTAGAGGAACCTCACCTGAACCTGCATATAATGCAGGTGTGTGTGTGTGTACATGTAGAGGAAGCTCACCTGAACCTGTATCTAATCCAGGTGTGTGTGTGTAGAGGAAGCTCACCTGAGCCTGCAGCTAATCCAGGTGTGTGTACTAAAGTGTAATAAAGCACAGTGAAACCATGGGAAAGCACAGCAAAGTGTCTATGTATATGATTGATTGATTGATTGATTGATTGATAAACTATGGTGGTACATGCATAGTATAACCACGGGAAAAGCATGGGAAAAAGTGCAAAACTTTTCAAGGGAAGACCTGGCCCGTGTGAATCACAGTAAAATGAAAGTGACGCTGTCAGATGAAACGCGGTCCCGTCAAATAGAGGACACTGGGGCAATGTCGGAGCCAGTCACACGCGTATTACTGAGCTGTTTCTCCAGGGAAAAATAGCAGCCGAAGCGTAAAATAATCTTCCAGGCAGCTGAATGAATACATTGAAGGAGTCCCATGAGCGTGTAGAGCTCTGAGTCTGTACTCAGTGTGGACTGTTGTTCAGGCAGTTCCGTTTGGCAAAGCGCTGAGTAAGCCGAGCAGTCAGGTAGAGAGATTGCTATGGCGACGCCCTCCATAGAGACACGCCTGCGTGTAACCAGCCTTAACTCGCCTGAACTCTGACCACTCATCCTCGCCACCCTCACAGCCTGCTCGCTTTGACCAGCCACTGCCCCCGTGTGGCTGTGTTTTTGTGTTTGTTTTGGTGTCGTCTGTGAAGACAGCCTTGGCTGCTTGTGGTAACAGCTTGTTTTGAAAATCTGACGCCAGAGAACTTAACGCTTTCTGTTAATTATTAGGCAAGGTTTGCTGCATTAAGTGATCATTTAGAATACCTCAATGTATTTCTGTATGATGCAGCCCCAGTGAACTAGATAGTGTGCCAGGTTAATGGATTACAGACATGAGTCAGACAGAGCCCTGCCTCACACAGGTGTGCCAGTCCCAGGGAGTGTGTGTGTGTGTGTGTGTGTGTGTGTGTGTGTTCATATCAATGCTGCAAACACACACACTGAGACGCACACAGCTCCTCTGAGTCACAGCACCCCTGGCCATGAACCACATTCCAGAGCCCTCCCACTTGCTCTTACTCACAAATAGCAAGCTGAGAACTCACTGCATCCCTTTTAAAACACCTTCCTTGTGAACAGTTCCTATTAAACTTTATAACGTGTGTGTGTGTGTATATATATATACATATATATAAAGACACTTTATTTTCAGTATTCTGTTTTATTTGTATGGAAAATAGTAATAAGGGCCAAGGGCTTTGTGTACCTGGCGTCCTTCTGAGCATGAGATCACTAAAATGCATGAGGCAGGTCTCTTAGTGCCATCTGGTGGCTTTGCTCGGTATATACCACAGCAGTAGGTTTAATAGGTTCCATTTCTTTTCATGCTACATACTGGCAGGTTTTGCTGTTCTTTCTGGTAATAAAGATGATAAAGTGCAGAAAATGGGTTTTTAAAATCTTAGGGATCCTTACACTTGTAGGGTTAGCGTGTTTGAGAGAGTGTGTGTGCGTGGAGGGTTTGCATTGGGATTCAGATTATCATTAGGGCTGTTTGTTAGGGATGAGGGATGTTTGCACTGGGATTAAGATTATCATTAGGGCTGTTTGTTAGGGATTAGGGATGTACAGTGGTTTGGAAGCTCTGCGCTGCGACTGCACTGGCTTCTTTCAGCAGTAGATGGCGCTGATTCACCATGTGTGTGTTTATTATTTCACATTATACAGATATCAACATTATTTTTACATACAATTCCCCATTTATACAGTTGGGTTTTTACTGGAGCAATCTAGGTAAAGTACCTTGCTCAAGGGTACAACAGCAGTGTCCCCCACTGGGGATTGAACCCACGACCCTCCGGTCAAGAGTCCAGAGCCCTAACCACTACTCCACACTGCTGCCACACTTGTTGTTTTGTTTCATCACAGGCCTTTCTGTTTATAATAATGTGCAATTTGTATGATAATAAATGAGACTGACTCCCAGAACGCACACTTCCTTATGAATTCCTAGCAGCTGGGCTTCATGATCAGAACTCAGACACAAGGACACAGCGACAAGGGAATCAGGTTGTCAGGGTTTATTAAGCCAGACTCCACTGCACGGCCTGCAACCAAGAAACACATTCACTTAATAACTCTGTATTTCATTGATGGCCAATTTTAAAAAGTACACAATACAACAAAAAGTACCAAAGAAAAAAAAGTCAACAATCTTCCAGTTTTCACTCTTCTCCCAACCATTTGATAGAGAAAAGCAACAGTGTAAAGTCAGTAATGGTGCAGTGCTGTAACAGTGGTGCCTGTGCCTGTTCCTGTGTACAGGGAGGATTCCCCCAGTACTCCCCAGTGCTCCTCGATGAGGTCACAGCAGGTCCTGGGACAGAGGTGACACCCACCCCTCTCTGTGATGTCACGTTGCTAAGCCTCGCCCCCAAGAACAGTATTGCCAGGAATCCCCATGTGAGTGCCCAAGGGATTCCTGGGAAAACTGGACCCCGAGGGAAAGGTGAGGGAGGGACAGGAAAGCAGGGACTGCTTCAGTGATGTTGGAAGAAAATGTTGTGGGATAATCTAAGTTTATACAGCTAATGGGTTAAAGTAACTATATAACGTTTCAGCTGGTGCTTTTACAGTGTGTGCTGATTGTGCAATTAATGCAGCAGCTGTGCTGAACTAAACTCGACGGTGTGTTCATGTAATCCAAGCACACCAGAGGAGTGTCCTTGGTTCTGACCCAGCGTTGAGGTGAACGTACCTACCTTTCCAGACAGAGTCTCCCTGTGGCAACGCCTCCCTGTGGCAGTGCCTCCCATGTGACAGCGCCTCCCTGTGGCAGCGCCCCTCTGTGACAGCGCCCCCTTGTGGCAGCGCCTCTCTGTGACAGCGCCTCCCTGTGGCAGCGCCCCTCTGTGACAGCACCTCCCTGTGGCAGCGCCCCTCTGTGACAGCGCCCCCTTGTGGCAGCGCCTCTCTGTGGCAGCGCCCCTCTGTGACAGCGCCCCCTTGTGGCAGTGCCTCTCTGTGACAGCACCTCCCTGTGGCAGCGCCCCTCTGTGACAGCGCCCCCTTGTGGAAGCGCCTCCCTGTGGCAGCGCCTCCCTGTGGCAGCGCCCCTCTGTAACAGCGCCCCCTTGTGACAGCGCCTCCCTGTGGCAGCGCCCCTCTGTGGCAGTGCCCCCTTGTGACAGTGCCTCTCTGTGACAGCGCCTCCCTGTGGCAGCGCCCCTCCTTGGCAGTGCCCCTCTGTAACAGCGCCCCCTTGTGACAGCGCCTTCCTGTGGCAGCGCCCCTCTGTGGCAGTGCCCCCTTGTGACAGTGCCTCTCTGTGACAGCGCCTCCCTGTGGCAGCGCCCCTCCTTGGCAGTGCCCCTCTGTAACAGCGCCCCCTTGTGACAGCGCCTCCCTGTGGCAGCGCCCCTCTGTGGCAGTGCCCCCTTGTGACAGTGCCTCTCTGTGACAGCGCCTCCCTGTGGCAGCGCCCCTCCTTGGCAGCGCCTCTCTGTAACAGCGCCCCCTTGTGGCAGCGCCCCTCTGTGGCAGTGCCCCCTTGTGACAGCGCCCCTCTGTGGCAGTGCCCCCTTGTGACAGCGCCCCTCTGTGACAGCGCTCCTTGTGGTAGCGCCCCTCTGTGACAGCGCCCCCTTCCCGAGCTACAGTGCTTCATCTCAGACTCCCAACTGACCAGAGATGCAGCACTGCACCGTGGGGGGGGGGCTGCGTATCCAGTGACACCAGAGTCCAGGGATCCATTAGAAGTAGTTCTAGCCAGCCTATAAAGCAGTTATTATTACTATGTAGTTAGACCCCAACAGCAGTCCTATGACAGAGCGGTCCTGTCCTCCCCTGAGCGCAGCGCTGCGTGTGGAATCCCATGACAGAGAGATCCTGTCCTCCCCTGAGCGCAGCGCTGCGTGTGGAATCCCATGACAGAGAGATCCTGTCCTCCCAGCGCTGCGCGTGGAATCCCATGACAGAGAGATCCTGTCCTCCCAGCGCTGCGCGTGGAATCCCATGACAGAGAGATCCTGTCCTCCCAGCGCTGCGTGTGGAATCCCATGACAGAGAGGTCCTGTCCTCCCAGCGCTGCGTGTGGAATCCCATGACAGAGAGGTCCTGTCCTCCCAGCGCTGCGTGTGGAATCCCATGACAGAGAGGTCCTGTCCTCCCCTGAGCGCAGCGCTGCGTGTGGAATCCCATGACAGAGAGATCCTGTCCTCCCCTGAGCGCAGCGCTGCGTGTGGAATCCCATGACAGAGCGGTCCTGTCCTCCCCTGAGCGCAGCGCTGCGTGTGGAATCCCAGTGCAGGGACAGGAAATGCCTGCTCCTCGTTATTGTTTCCTGTATCCCTGCCCTCTGCGATCAGGGCACATTCCTCAGCACTGCGTTCCCACACAGCTTGTTTAGAGAACAGCCCCTCTGCTGCAAACTGAGCTGCATATACGAGGGAGAGAGAGGGAGAGAGAGGGAGAGAGAGAGAGAGAGAGGGGGGAAGGGAGAGCGGGGTGAGAGGGAGAGAGGGGGAGAGGGAGAGAGAGGGGAAAGAGGGGGGTGAGAGAGAGAGAGAGGGAAGGGAGAGGGAGAGAGAGAGAGACAGGCTCCTGTCCTTTCTTCATTCCAGAGAGGTACACCCTGGCTGTGCTGAACTCCCCTCCTTCCTTCTCTGGAGTCATCTCTCCCTGTAGCTCAATGTACCTGTCTTTCAGCTAAACTCCTGACTCTTGCCTTGTTCCAGAGAGTCAGGGTGAGAATGTGATCTGTCTGCTCCCCTCAGCTCTCTGGTGCAGTATGCTGTAGTAAAGTACAGTATTAAACAGCACTGCATTTACCTTGGTCTCCTCCTCACTCTCCTGCTTTTCTGCTTCCTCCAGATGTTTGTGTTGATTTATTGCACGCTGAAATAAATAAGAATAACAACAACAAAAATAAAACCCAAGTGGAAAAACCTGTTCACTTGAATGCTAGCAGATGTTAAAGCAGCCTTGTGGTCTGTGTGACAGGATGGATGGTATTTGCTAGATTTGCTTCCCCTCTCTCTGTCCAGCAATGCCCTAAGGCCTTCGAAAGCTGTCTCTGCATGCTGCTCCATAGGGCCGCTGACAGGCTGCACAGAACGGATTGCTAGCAGGGGAAGTAGTCTTGCCTCCAGTCTGCCTCTGGGGGATGTTGGGAGTTGCTGCTGGGGGTCACTGCATTAACATCACTTGCTTCTGCATGCCAGTGCTTGGCTAGTTGGGCCTGGCTGGCTTGTATATTGTAGCTCCTTATAAAAGTAAGTTTCATGCTGTTCTCATGGTTACACTATAGACCCCCCCCCCCATGCTGTTGTCAGGGTTACACTATAGACCCCCCCCCATGCTGTTCTCAGGGTTACACTATAGACCCCCCCCCCATGCTGTTCTCAGGGTTACACTATAGACCCCCCCATGCTGTTCTCAGGGTTACACTATAGACCCCCCCCATGCTGTTCTCAGGGTTACACTATAGACCCCCCCATGGCAGAAAAACAGAAGAAAAAAGCCCATGAGAATTCCTCGGCTGCTTTGACTGCTTTCCGAGACGAGGCTTTAGGTTGTGTGAATTCCGCTCCAGGAACCTGGCTCTGCCCATATATGGAATGGATTGTATTTTTAGGATGGTGGAAAATGTAAGTGCGCTCTTGATAAACATTCGCTCTCCGAAGCGAACAGCCAGTGATGGCAGAAGAGATTGCTGCTCCCAGCCTGGCTGTGCTGCTGCTTGAGAAGCACCCTCTTCATCCCATTGACTCTGTGAAGCACGAGTCTCCAGATCCAGGTACTACAGTATATACAGAAGAGAGGAGCAGAAACAAAGGGATCGGACACGCTGCATTCCCCAGCACACTAATCTACATCACCCTGCATTCACCAGCATGCTAATCTACATCACCCTGCATTCACCAGCACACTAATCTACATCACCCTGCATTCACCAGCATGCTAATCTACATCACCCTGCATTCACCAGCACACTAATCTACATCACCCTGCATTCACCAGCACACTAATCTACATCACCCTGCATTCACCAGCACACTAATCTACATCACGCTGCATTCACCAGCACACTAATCTACATCACCCTGCATTCACCAGCACACTAATCTACATCACCCTGCATTCACCAGCACACTAATCTACATCACCCTGCATTCACCAGCACACTAATCTACATCACCCTGCATTCACAACCACACAGTCCACTGCTGTTATTGAGTCTAAATGGCCTCATTTGTAAAACAGATAATATACAGTTAATACTACAGCTAGTTCACTAAAGCACACCAATGTGCACAAAAACGGTTTACAACACAATGTACACCACAGACCAGAAATACTGACGCTCCAGTCTCAGCAGTGTACCCCCTCTCTCTGTTAAACATGATCAGGGCAGGGCTGAGGCGCGGGGTCATCCGATGAAACGATGCAGAATTACCTGGGCAATATCGCCAAGCGGAGCCACGGGTAGTTAGTTATTGCCCTGTTAACATGAACAGTTCAGGAGCTTATAGCCCACTGCAGGAGCCAGAGATCAGAATTAGGACCCCCCTCCCTGTTTAACTGCAGTTGCTTTAGCTCTGTCCCATCCAACATCCCCTCCGGAGAATCATTCAAGAAACCACAGCGCTGATTGCCTATCTCAGAGTTGCCCTGCAGGGAGGGACCAGCCCAGTCTGAAAGCCGGTGCCTCCCTGCTCCCCTCCTGTGACGGGCAGTGCTGTGTGATGCTGTCCCCTGTCGGTGAGATGAGACAAGGTTAAAAGCTCTATAACCACGAATGCAGACCAGTCTGGCTCTTTTGCATAGTGGTTAGTTCTCTGGTTCGCGCCCAGCCTCAGTCTGTTGCACTGCCTTCTCCAGCAACAAGTAAAAGAGGGTTTTTACAGCATTTAGAAATGGACCTGCTAACTCCAAGGAAAGGAAGCTGAGTGTTTGGATGAGCTGAAATAAACAGCGGTCAGTTCTTTCACCGCCCTGTGTTATGGTTACTGAAGTACCTGCACCTGGGCTGTTGAGTTTTTCACAGGTCACAGTGAGTGCTGTGGGGAGCAGACTGACTGAATCTGTACATGCTGATTCAGTGATTAGGGGCTGGGCTCTGGAACAGCCAAACATTGCCTTTTAAGGTCTCCCTCTCATCTTACTGAATCATCAAAGCAGGAAATGAGGCAGGGGGGGCTCTGTCTCTTTCTCTCCGCACCCCCTACCCCCACACCTCTCTTCTCCATCTCTCTGTCTCCCTCTCTCTCTCTCTCCCTCTCCCCACCCCACGCCTCTCTCCATCTCTCTGTCTCCCTCTCTTTCTCTCCCTCTCCCTCTCTCTCTCTCCCTCTCCCCACCCCATGCCTCTCTCCATCTTTCTGTCTCTCTCTCTGTCCCTCTCCCCACCCCCACGTCTCTCTCCATCTCTCCATCTCTCTGTCTCTCCCTCTCCGTTTTCGGACATCGTCACAGTTCTGCAGCAGCCCCTGTATTCAGTCACAGTTCTGCAGCAGCCCCTGTATTCAGAGTCACAGTTCTGCAGCAGCCCCTGTATTCAGTCCTCTGGGCCTCTGGGTCTGAATTCCATTTCGGAATGTTCCACATTCCACAGACAGCTTGTTGACGCTGTTGTTCTCTCCCAGTCTCCATGCTATGATTACACTGTGTAACAATTTTTTATTTTTTTTTGGTTCCTGGGTAGTAAGTGTTATTTCCTAATTGCTTATGCCTCAAAAGTATAGAAAATGGCTATTATTCCCCACAAACTTTGCTTTTGTGACCAGGACAGTGATATTTTGAAATTTACCTATTTTCCAGAACATTCCAGATAGATTCAGTGCTGAGTAAGCTTGGATTAACTTCTACAACTTTCTAGAACTTTCCAGTAATATAAATAGTAATATAAATACAGGGGCCTTAAGCCCACCAGTTTAGTTTAGTTCCAGCTGCCTAAGTGGATACATATCTGCATTTTTCTGAGATGGCATCAAGGTCATAGGAGACTTCAAAATGGTGGCATTCCTGATGGGTCTCCAAGGCGGTTTTACCAAGTTTCCCTGCTATCTTTGCCTTTGGGACAGCAGGGACACCAAGGCGCACTACCACAGGCGGGACTGGCCACAGCGGACCGAGTTCTCTGTGGGGAGGAACAACGTCAAGTGGGAGCCACTGGTGGACCCCCGGAAGGTGCTGATGCCACCACTGCACATCAAATTGGGCCTTATGAAACAATTTGTCAGAGCTCTAGATAAGGAGTCGACAGCCTTCAAGTACCTTCAAGACTTCTTCCCTAAGCTGTCTGAGGCAAAGGTCAAAGCCGGTGTCTTCGTCGGACCACAGATAAAGAAGATCCTGGAGTGCAATGAATTCCCCAAGAAGCTCACTAGTAAGGAGAAAGCGGCTTGGAACAGCTTTGTCGCAGTGGTTCGGGGCTTCCTGGGCAATCACAAGGCCGAAAACTATGTGGAGCTGGTTGAGACTCTGGTGAAGAACTACGGCACAATGGGCTGTAGGATATCCCTCAAAGTCCATATCCTTGATGCTCATCTTGATAAATTCAAGGAGAACATGGGAGCGTACTCGGAGGAGCAAGGTGAGCGCTTCCACCAGGATATACTGGACTTTGAACGCCACTACCAAGGACAGTATAACGAGAACATGATGGGAGACTACATTTGGGGGCTGATTCGTGAAAGTGATTTACAGCATAATCGTAAATCTCGAAAAACTACTCACTTCTAAATCTTTTGTAGTCATTTTTGTATTACTTTAGTATAAATACATGTTAATTTGGATTCATATGTTGTTTTTTTCTGACTTTATGTGAACAAAAAGACACATTCGCCTGTTTTCTCATTGGAAATAGGTAAATTTCAAAATATCACTGTCCTGGCCACAAAAGCAAAGTTTGTGGGGAATAGTAGCCATTTTCTATACTTTTGAGGCATAAGCAATTGGGAAATAACACTTACTACCCAGGAACAAAAATTGTGTTACATAGTGTTGATGGGCCGCTGTGTCACCTCCCCCTCTTCAACACATCTTCAGGACAAGGCCACTGCAGCTCACTGCACACTGATAAGAGTCTTTCAGCTGGGCTTCCTAATGCTAGAGCTGACAAATAGAAACTCACTTTTGAGCCAGTGTCCCCACTGTATCCATTCACTACAGCTGGTCCTGTCTCAGTACAGACTGGAAAACTATACTGTATAACTACACTAATGATACTTAACAGGAAGCCCTGAAAGAGCTGTCATTTTTTCTTTGTGTGTGTGTGTTTTTTATTTGTGTTACTGCTGTGTGTGTGGCAGCCTCATTGCGCTGTGCTGTTCAGGTCCTGGGAACGCCCTGCTGCCTGGTCCTGTGAGACAGCAGCTCTGAGAGCAGAGTCTGAGAGCCTGGGAGTGAGGGGAGAGGGGAGAGAGGAGAGGGACAGCGCCAGAGAGAGAGGCTGCTGCCTGGTCCTGTGAGACAGCAGCTCTGAGAGCGGAGTCTGAGAGCCTGGGAGTGAGGGGAGAGGGGAGAGAGGCGAGGGACAGCACCAGAGAAAGAGGCTGCTGCCTGGTCCTGTGAGACAGCAGCTCTGAGAGTGGAGTCTGAGAGCCTGGGAGTGAGGGGAGAGGGGAGAGAGGAGAGGGACAGCGCCAGAGAGAGAGGCTGCTGTCTGGAGGGGCAGCATGGGGTCATGTGAAAGAACGCTAACTTGATGTCTTCCAGACACTCTGGCCTTTAAAAAATAAACTGTTTCCTTATCCGCCATCCCTCTCTTTATTTATCTAGCTATCTATCTGGTAAAATATTCATTCTATATATAATATAGATTCAGATATAATTTGAAACATGAATTTCTAATCATTTTTTTCATGATAAATAAAAACACCAGAGAACTTAACATTCCCTCAGCTCTAAAGATATGATCACACTGCCTCCCTCCCAGTCCCTCAGCTCTAAAGATATGATCACACTGCCTCCCTCCCAGTCCCTCAGCTCTAAAGATATGATCACACTGCCTCCCTCCCAGTCCCTCAGCTCTAAAGATATGATCACACTGCCTCCCTCCCAGTCCCTCAGCTCTACCCACTAGACCACACTGCCTCCCTCCCAGTCTCTCAGCTCTACCCACTAGACCACACTGCCTCCCTCCCAGTCTCTCAGCTCTACCCACTAGATCACACTGCCTCCCTCCCAGTCCCTGAGCTCTACCCATTAGACCACACTGCCTCCCTCCCAGTCCCTCAGCTCTACCCACTAGAACACACTGCCTCCCTCCCAGTCCCTTAGTTCTAATCCCTGGAGTTGTTAACTGGAGCTTTAGATCTTCAAAGCCAGGCCCTTGACATGATAATCTATCATCTTTACAGCCATTACCCAGACTCCTGACCTGTGCTTGACGCTGCCTGGATCCCCAGTGCTTTACATTAGGACTATTAGAGGACTATTAGAGGGGTATTAGAGGACTATTAGAGGGGTATTAGAGGACTATTAGAGGACTATTAGAGGACTATCAGGGGGGTATTAGAGGGGTATTAGAGGACTATCAGGGGGGGTATTAGAGGGGTATCAGAGGGGTATTAGAAGGGTATTAGAGGACTATCAGAGGGGTATTAGAGGGTCGTTTTCAATGCGGGGCCTGGCATTTCCGTCAGACCGCTCTCTGCTCACAGCAGCTGGGCACATCTGGAGCCCGGGCCTCCCCGCTCACTGAGTTCCCAGGAAGAAAGAGCTGGGAGGCAGCAAGCCTGGGTTGACGGAGGGGTCACGTATCCTGTGCACGCTCACAGAGGGGAATCGGATAAGTTAACCATGCCTTGGTCACTTGGGAGCTTTCCCATGTTAGAAAGTAAAACAGCCCATTTACTGCATGACCTAATCCCTCTGGAAGATTGCATAGGAACAGGTTTTCATTGCTGTATAATAGTGATCATCTCATTCTGCAACCCTTAACAGAGCAGCAGCATTTGACTAGATTACACTGCGTTACTGCACAGTGTATGAGCGGCCCACTGCTCAACTCTACTGTCGCATTGGGACCCTTTCCTTCCCTGTGCCAATGCAGATCCTGTGACTACACGCACACGCACACGCACACACACACACACGCACACGCACACACGCACGCACGCACGCATGCACACACACACGCACTCACAGACTCACTCACACACACACGCACTCACAGACTCACTCACACACACACACACACACACGCACACGCACACACGCACGCACGCACGCACGCACGCACTCACAGACTCACTCACACACACGCACACGCACACACGCACGCACGCACGCATGCACACACACACGCACTCACAGACTCACTCACACACACGTGCTCACACACACACGCGCTCACACACACACACACACGCGCGCACACACACACGCACGCACGCACGCACACACACACACACACACACTCACGCACACACACGCACGCACGCACTCACGCACACACACCTTTGCTGTCAGCCTTGTACCCTGATACTGCCATTTTGACTGCTCTGTGTATGTGTTCTAGTCAGCTTGCATGCAATGGAACAGTTTGATTTCAGCTCATCTAGAAACAGGAATACTTACTGGGAATTAAAACAATAACACTATTGGTTACGCAGATGGGACCAAGCAAGCAAATGGGTTACCATAGCAATAGAGTTCATAGCAATAGAGTTTCATTGCAATAGAGTTTCATAGAAATAGAGTTTCATTGCAATAGAGTTTCATTGCAATAGAGTTCATAGCAATAGAGTTTCATAGCAATAGAGTTTCATTGCAATAGAGTTTCATAGAAATAGCGTTTCATTGCAATAGAGTTTCATTGCAATAGAGTTTCATAGCAATAGAGTTTCATTGCAATAGAGTTCATAGCAATAGAGTTCATAGCAATAGAGTTTCATAGCAATAGAGTTTCATAGAAATAGAGTTTCATAGCAATAGCGTTTCATTGCAATAGAGTTTCATTGCAATAGCGTTTCATTGCAATAGAGTTTCATTGCAATAGCGTTTCATTGCAATAGAGTTTCATTGCAATAGAGTTTCATTGCAATAGAGTTTCACTGCACTACAATAACACTTTGAAGTAACAACCTGGCTACGTTCTTCCCTGGAACAAACTGGAATACTGCAAAGCATTGGTGTTTAATATTAAACAATAAATACATAAAAACATGAAAGAGTAGTCGATTGTAAAATGAACTGCATATAATGTGCATTGTGGTATTTTTGTTAAGAAGGTAAACTTTCCCCAACATGCATTTTGTACACACACTTCGTTGGCATTCCAGTTGGTTTGTCTTGAAGGCCACAGCGGCACACAAACACACATGAGCAGTACAGCAGTGTGGAGCTCTTCCTACACTGCAGAGCAGCACTGCTGAGCTCTTCTGATACCTGGGAAACACTATTAAAGTGGCTTTCTTTATCAACAGCCTTGCATTCAAAAAACGTCTTGCATAAACATCTTAAACCAGCCTTTCAATAAAAAAATAAAAAAAAACGAAATAAATGAAAAAAACCCTGTGGATATTTCAATTTGAATGGATTTTATTTCCACAGCGCCTTTCATCCCACAGCATCTCCAAGCGCTTCACATGTGGGTTCAAACAGAAAGGAATCTGCAGCGTCAAGAAGTAGTGAAAATAACAAAGCTACAGGAAGTAACACTAACAATAAAACGACGTCTCTGATTCAGAGCAGAATAGAGCTTCTCATTCACTCTTCAGCTGCAAGCCCAAGCTGGCCTTTTCTCTTAAACGGAGGCCTGTGCTTTAGCCACTGCACCCCAGGCTCCCCTCTAACCCCACAGGCCTCCCCTGCAGGGCATCGGGGAGCAGGGGGCTGCCTTGAGAACCAAACCTGCAGGCTGCTGCTTACCTGCCCTATACCTGCAGCTCAACCGCACTGTCACCCAAGCTGCCTTGAAAGTTAATGAACAGCTGAACTGCAGGAACCCACATTTTGATCTTTTGCTCAACTATCGTGGTTTTCACATTACCAGGGCTGCCATTTCCTATGTTTTCACATGATTCATGTACTATACTTAGAGAATAGACACCCAGACAGACAGACACCCAGACAGACAGACAGACAAAAAGACACACACACACCCAGACACACACACCCAGACAGAGACACAAAGACAGACAGACAGACACACACACACACCCCCACACCCCCACAGACAGAGACACAGACACACACACTCAGCTATAGGTGTTGTCCACACTTGTTGTTCTCTTGTATTTAATATAAAAATCTTTATTGAAAAATAAATAAATAAATAAATTCCTTACCCGTCTCAGCGCTTTGCTCCAGCTGTCTTCCCGCACCCATGGGGCAGGTGGGTGGGTTTTGGGAGTGGGGGGGTGAGGAGGGGGCAGCTCTCTTTCTGAGCACCCCTCTGGAGCTCCACAATCTGGACATCTTTCCTGAGACGAGGCTCCCTTTTGAAGCCTGGGCAGCACGGGCGCAAACTTTTCTTTACCCTTATATGAGCTCAGAGGCAGGCCTGTCGACAGAGCGGCACGTTTGGGAAAGCCCACAGAGCCATGTGATTGGCTGGAGGGGGGCCCCTGCAACCCCCACCCTGTGACCTGACAAAGGGGGAGGGGAGGGGGGAAGGGGGGAGCAAAGGAAGCCGCCTTTGACAATTTTCATATTTCTTCTAAATTTGGAGATTTCTGCCCAGGCTGGAGTCTTGGCTGCCTCCCCCCCTCCCCCCAGATGTCCATGTGGAAACCATTAAAGACTGAGAGCTTTGGGATTCCTGGCAGCGCTGGGCTTGGGAACATGAGAGGATTGCTCAGGCACAGTTATCTGGAATAAATAACTTCCTTTCCCAGCGCGACTGACCCATATGGGAAAGCGCTTGCTCACAGCAGGCTGGGATTAGTATACAAATAAAAGAGAAGAAAATAAGAAAATGTCTCTTTCTGTTTATTTTAGAATGGGGGGAGGGGGTGAGGAGAGAGAAACCCTGGGAGTCAGACCAGGTCCTGTTAACCCTTTCCTGAAGGGATCCCTTTGATTCAGAAACCCTAGAGAAGAGAAGCGAGAAGCACGTGCTCCTGACATAACAACGGGGGAGATACGACAGAGTGCAAAAGTGAAAAGAACAATCACACGTTACAAGAGCAGTAACAGCCGACTCGAGCTGATCTTTTAGGGTAGAGTAAGAGCTCAGCTGCTTGCCTGCCTTGCACTTGCAGTAAGACCCGTAATGAAGTTCAAGGTTGTCTGAACGCTTGGACGGTGCTGCAGTTTGAAATGCATGCTAGTCTGTGCTATCTTAATGAAATTCATGCTGATAGGGGAAAAACACACTTATATTTAAAGTTTACCACTGCCTTTTTGCCCTCCTCTCCTCCTCTCCCCTCCTCTCCCTCCTCTCCCCTCCTCTCCTCCTCTCCCTCATCTCCCCTCTCCCTCTCCCTCTCTACCTCTCCCCCTCTCCTCTTCCTCTCCCTCCTCTCCCTCCTCTCCCCTCTCTTCCTCTCCCCCTCCTCAATGTCTGTGTAGTCTCATCAGCCCATCCTCTCTGTGTTTAAAGGTGCTGTCTCCTGCTCAAGTGTGCTGCCAGACAGAAAGAGAAACTACATTTAGACCAGGGTGGGAGGTGGTAATAAGCAACTAAAACAAACAAGGCAATGTTAGTGTAGCTGTTTGTTAACTGGGCCACTGGTTAGCTCGCTGATCCAAGAAGGTCATAGCTCTCCCTCCCCAAGAAGCCTTAAAAAGGCAATGTTTGGGGAAGACTCTCTGTTTACATCTCCTGCAGACTGGGACTGTTGAAAAAATGAACTGCTGTCAGCCAGTGTCTCAGAGCCTGGCTGGCCAGAGCATTAATAAAAGTAGATTTGTCTTTATTTTTTTAATTGAGTCTTACTTGTCCATCTTCGGGCTCCATGTTATCTTTTCCTTTCTAGTTGGTCATCTTTCCTCTGTATAGGTCTGCGATGTTGAAAGGCTTTACTACTGGGCTGAAATCACTGTCCTGTGAATATCAACAAGATTGCAAACAAAGCTGATTTGCAGTGCTTGTCATGTCAAACATGGACATGTTTCCAATGAGGTAACAGTGTAGTACTGTGGCTGTCCTGCGCTCACATGAGCACATCCACAGAGCCCCGCTGCAATGCCACAGTAACTGTCCGCTCAGCTCCACCATATTAGCAGCCCTCAGCAGCTATTCACTGTGCTGCAGGTGTTTACAAGACATGAACCTCCTTGAGAAGCCTGCCAAGAAGAAGGCCTTGTGTGTGTGTGTGTGTGTGAGGTCAGTGTGTGTGTGTGTGTGCGTGCGTGCGTGCGTGCGTGCGTGTGTGTGAGGTCAGTGTGTGCGTGTGAGGTCAGTGTGTGTGCGTGTGTGTGTGAGGTCAGTGTGTGTGTGTGTGTGCGTGCGTGTGTGCGTGTGTGTGAAGTCAGTGTGTGTGTGCATGTGCGTGCGTGCGTGCGTGTGTGTGTGAGGTCAGTGTGTGTGCGTGCGTGCGTGTGTGTGAAGTCAGTGTGTGTGTGTGTGTGCATGTGCGTGCGTGCATGTGTGTGTGTGAGGTCAGTGTGTGTGTGTGTGTGTGCGTGTGTTATTAGTGTTTCTTGTACTGCGTTGTAAATGTTAAAGCAGCACCTTGTCTTTTAATGAGTCGTTCAATTCAAACACATGCTTGTACACTAAACAGGGTCCTGTGCTGGGAGCCCCTTCCACGCAGTCGGGCTGGAGACGGCAAGGCTGCCTGCCTGCTATAGAGCTCTCAAGCACGCCACACCACCCTGCTGCTAAATCTCTGCTGACTAGCAGCCCAGGATTAAGATGTCAGGGTGATGGAGCGCCCTTTGTCTTTTGCACTCAAGCCCTGGCTGTCTATGAGAAATATCCTGAGTTTCCAGTAGACTCCCTGCCTGCCTCCCACTACAGAGGGAGCAAACCCAGCCCTTATTTGGAAATAGCGACAGTTCTAATAAACTTGCCTTGGAGTCAGATTGTGTGTGTGTGATTTTTTTTTAAATTCCCTGTTAAAGTTTGATTCTGGGCCAGCTGGTTAACTGTTATGGTTCTGAAAATAGTCAAGTCTGTTTCTTTATCTTCTCAAATACAAAGGCTTCATTTTTTAAAGCACTTAGAAAACATTTACAGCTAGGATGTAATTCATCGCATACATCAAAAATAAACATTGCATTCAAATGAGAACGGGCTGTCTGCTTACCTACTGTCTTTGATAAATGGATATAATTTATACTGCAGTGTCAACAACTGTGCACCGCTGGCTGTGATGCATATGCAGACAGTATGGTTGGCAGTGCTATGGAGGATATTACCTCTGCAGATTTCTACACTCCTCACTGCTGGGCTTATGGCAGTTCAAAGTATTCTATAGATTTCTTGTAAATGCTGCTTGTTTTTAAACCTGACTGAATTCAATCACTATCGCTTCAGCCCGTTGTCTGATTTCTTTGGAAAGCACTGTAGACTTCATTATAAAACTCAGCGGACCGGCTCAGCCAATCAGATTCCAGGTGCTTGACGGTCACTATCCCTCTGTAGATGCCCTGGGAGACTGAGGGGCTGATGGAACAGGTGCAGGAAACCTTTCTGAAAGATTTGAAACCATGACCTGCATCCTCCTTCAGGGAGATGGGAATCAGATCTAAGAGTCTCGTTAAGCTAGGGTGTCAGATGTTTTTACTTTCTTTTTTGTTTCTGGGTGTTTCTAGTAGCTTTGCCCTCTTTAAATGTCACGCCGTGCTGTTTGTCCAAGCCTGTATGCTGTGTGCATAATTCATTTTCCAGGGAAGTGTATGCATTGCCTAATAATCGCAATGCTTCCTGCCTGATGTAATTCCCCTCCTGCACGCTGGTATTCCAATCAAAGCCAGAAACTCCAGCCCTGGAAGCAGAGCAGCCTACACTAGACTGGTGTACACTCTTCCAATTCTCTGTGTGTCTGCACTGAAACACACACAACTCAAACACACACACAACTCAAACACGCACACAACTCAAGATACTCAACTCAAACACACCCATCATCCCAGAATAACAAAGGCACTCCCTCCCTCCCAAGGGCCCTTGATTTCAGCTGCAGTCTGCATTGAGGGGCCTCACCAGGGTACTTTGTCACATGGCTCGTCTCTTGAGCATGTCATTCTCTCCTGCCATCTTGATTTCCAATCTTACTGTCCTGGTAGAGTATTGTGCACGCGATGCTGCTTGATACAATCCTGCGAGTGAGTAAACTGGCCAGCTCTGAGCTTGTGTGGGTGAAAATCAGCTTGCTTCTGTCACAGTGCCCTGGACTATTTCATTATGAATATATACTTCATTAAACACTTGCAGCTGTTTAATGTTACATTGTTTCCAGGTGATATAAGCGGTCCCACACAGAGACATTTCAGATGTCTGTATCCCATCTACATTAGGCTCTAGTGCTCATTTTATGACAGCATTTACTGAATTGGCTAATCTGTTTCAACCAGCAAGTTGTTTGCCTAATGACTTTCCTGAGTTTTGACATTCTGAAGCAGAAATGTTTTTGTATGCATCATTTCTTAAATTCTACCCAAAAAAGGCAATTCTTTATTTCCATGAGGGCGGTGGGATTATAGCTGGATAAGCACCGCGTTGCAGTCCTGCCCTTCAGACGGAAACAGCGAAGACAGCGAGCAGAGAGCGATGAAGGAGCTTGCATTAACAAACAGGGAAAAATAATGGGCCGCCAACTAACTCGCTGTGATGGAAAAATGCAACCCCCATCTGTTATTGCATGCACTGCTTAGTTTAAATAACCTGTGAAATCTGTCATGCACACAGTTCGGGTATGTTTTTTTTTTAATCAGAAGGTTTATCGTCCCCTTCCATTTAAAAATAGCCTCCTGCTCTACCCAGCCTGTTTTGGTAATCTCAGTTTCGAGAATGCCTCAGATATTTCACTGTGGTTCACGTCTGGATTCTATCAGTAATAGGAAATGATGTTTACACATGAACACAGCTAAGAGGTATGTTACCACTGCGGCCAGTTACAAGGTTTTCAACTTTTTTGGTGAAAAGGGAAATGTGCTCTTATAAAAAAAAACAAAAAAGAAAAAAAAAAACCATTGGGGCAGGTTTTGATAAGAGAACGTTCGGGTCATTAGAAGTGTTCATTTCCATAGCAACTGTGTCGGCACAGGCAGGGTTCCATACAGCACTTACTTAAATGTTCCCTTGCAAAATCCTAGGCACACAGTCGACTATGTGGATTAATGCATGGCATACTCTCCCTTTATGTCACATACAAAGGTACAGCTGTGAGATTCTGTGCTACAAAGCACTGTACTACAGTAAAACTGCTTGACAGAATACCGAGCGCTCCATCGGTCAGGGTTCCAGGGGTTTCATTTGTATTTATTTATTTTAACCAGTCCCCTTCAAAGATACAATCAACCATACCCATGTATAATCCTGACTCACTCTCACAAGGAAGCGTTTCTGAAGGGAGAGAGGGAGGCAGTGTGGTCCAACGTTCAGAGTGGAGAGACTGGGACAGTGTGGTCCAACGTTCAGAGTGGAGACACAGGGACAGTGTGGTCCAATGTTCAGAGTGGAGACACAGGGACAGTGTGGTCCAACTTTCCGAGTGGAGACACAGGAACAGTGTGGCCCTGTGCTGAGTGGAGAGACTGGGACAGTGTGGTCCTGTGTTCAGAGTGGAGAGACTGGGGCAGTGGGGTCCAGTGTTCAGAGTGGAGAGACTGGGACAGTGTGGTCCTGTGTTCAGAGTGGAGACACAGGGACAGTGGGGTCCAGTGTTCAGAGTGGAGACACAGGGACAGTGTGGTCTTGTGTTCAGAGTGGAGACACAGGGACAGTGTGGTCTTGTGTTCAGAGTGGAGACACAGGGACAGTGTGGTCCTGTGTTCAGAGTGGAGACACAGGGACAGTGTGGTCCCATGGTAATCTTTGTAGACTATTTGTGCGTGTGCACAAAGATAATTTCCTAGAACTTTACTGTGTTGGAAACGAGATTATTTGAACAGAGACAAAAAAAAAAAAGTACTTGGAAGAAAAGATTTTATTGTAAATGTTTATTTCCTCGAGAAATAACAAATATAACGTATAATGTAGAAATAAATATGTTTTATTTTTAGAAATTTCCTAGCATCACATCGTATTAAACAGTCGCTCCAAACAAACACTTTTTTTCTCGATTTTGTGTAAAAAACAAAAAACAAAAACTAACAAAACAAACAAAACTACAAAAAAACTAAACAGAAAGTAATTCCCATTTGCTTCTCTGCAGGAACTCGGTAAAACACTGTCTCAAGAGACTCAAGTTCAGGGTCTGAAACTCCCCGTCGAAACAAGAAACCTTGCTGTGCAACAAGAGCAATTCTTCACTGTCTGCAAGCCACTTCTGTGTCCTGCTTAGAACCATCACCAGAACGATCTAAATCATCTGATCCAGGGCTGGCACATACGTAGCATTATCATTGATTTCATTAAGTGGAAAATATTTCCAGGAGCCCCTCTTCCTTTTCTCTGGACTGCCCTGCTGCTTCTTCCCCAGTTTCATGGCTGGGAGGGGAGGAGAGCACACACTCCCCACAAGTCAGTACCTGATCCGGGTCAGTTCTGCTCTACCATGGCCTTGTGGGTCTGTTCTGCGTTCTGGTACGACTTCTGTGACAGACAGGTGGTCTCTGAACAGATTCTGCCATGTGTGTTCCTGCAGCAGCGATGATCTGGAGCTCCCACGTCCAGCAGTTTGTACAGAAAGTTCTCTCTCTGTGTGCGTCCGCGTGCCTGACCTCGTGAGAAGAGCACAGCCAAGCCGGCTATGATCATCCCCGCGGTCGCTGCTTCAGTCTCTATAGAGACCAGCAACCCGATCAGAGGATCTCTCTCGATGCACCCAGACAAGCCAAACAGGAGCGTGTGGTTCATTAGCAGTAAATGCAGCTGGACCTGAATAAATGTTCCGGGTCACCCATGGCATGTCATCAGCATCATCATGAAAAGTTACTTCCCCATTATAAACTGGAAAAAATCACCTTCCAGGCATGACTTCATTCCCAAGAGCCAGTCGAAAAAAAACACTTTCCAGTTTGAAAGTAAAAAAGGCACAAAAATGAGGAGTAAACGATGCCTCCGATCTCAGAGGCTGAAGGTAAACTGTCGTCCCAACTAGAAAAATACTAAGAGTTATCTGCTCGCAAGCCTGGCTAACGAGTACAATCAAGATGCATTTCCTCACACTCACTCATTCTTCTCCCTTTTATCAATAACTCAAATCGGTTATGTATTTTTTTTTCTTATAAAACATATGAGAGCAAAAAATAACAGACAATCCCAACAGCTCTTCATATCTGTACACACCTTCTCTATACATGGCTGGGTGCTGCTATACAGCTGAAGGGGACAGGGGACGGGGGACAGTCTCCCAGCAGCCTGGAGGGGAGGAGACACACCCGGGCATAGTTAGATGCTTACGAGCATGAAGCACAGAAGCGACAGGTTAATGGCTTTTTCATTTGTATTATCAGCATTGATTAGTGCCTTGACTTTATCGTGATGTTTTCTGTGCTGCGAATCACACACATATCGTTTGTTATTCTCTCTCCACTCAGACATGCCCTTCGTTTCCGGACTGGAAGGGGATGTCACCTGGACCCTGGACCCGGTTCTAGGCAGTGCGCTCTCACTGGTTTCAACAGAGAAATCTAGGGGTCACCGGGACAAGCCTTCGAGTGAAGGACTTTACAGGGCTTGGATTTAAAGGGGAAGTCTGACATCACCTTCCAGTCTGAAAAGAAAAACAGTAAAACACTCAACAAAAAAACAAACCACAATAAAACACGCAGATGGACAGTAAAACATCACAAAAAGCAGAGACTCTGGCAGGTCTGTCGCTCGTGTGCTCCTAGCTCTGGAACTGGGTGCTTCTCGAAAGCTTGATTCGATCTGTGAGCACCAGAGGTAGGAAGCAAAAAAACAACAAAACGTCGTCCCTCTCACATTTCAGACATCTCACGGCAGCACTGTACTGCCCTCCTGCTCTACGGCTAGTCCCCTGCTCTTAGGAAAGCGTGCTGCCCCACAAGTTTCCATCTACAGCAGCTGTGCATTCGCCGTGCAGCCTTATCCCATCCTGGTCAGCAGAGACACTGCGCAGCGTTTTCCATGTACATTAAAAGCAGCACAATCCACACACTCACTCTTCTAGTCTGGATGCACGCACGCACCCTTTCCTAAACAATGCAACGGGGCCAATGCCTCCGTAGGGCACGCTTCAATCAGGCGCAAGCCAGTTTTGGAAGGGGGTGAAAGGGAAGACAGACTTGGACATGTCTCTGCTGTAGCTGGAAAAGTACCTCAGCAAGGCTGCTGAACCACGTGCAGGTGTGACAGTGAAGGGCAGCATTAGATACTCGGGGAGGGTGGGGTGTCTAGCTTTGTAGAGACGCTCCACTGACTGGGATGGCGGTGGAGTCTCCCCCCTCTCTCGGAGGGTCCTGCAGCTGGCTATATGTAATCGTCCTCCACCGGCTCGCCCCGCACGTCGCAGTAGTGGATGAAGATGGCCACCACTCTCTGGAACACGCCCCGCCTGCTCTGCCGCAGCTCCGAGATCTCCTCCCCGATCGTCTCCATGCAGATATCCGCAGACAGCTGGCCCTTCCGCCGCGGGGCGTAGATGGTGGCTGCAGCAGGGAGAGAGAGGGTGAGAGGGGTTAGGAGAAAGAGGGATGCACTACCAGTCCAAAACGGCAATTCATCTGTCCACAGGGCACTAAATTACTACATTTCTAGCTACTCAAACCCACTGCCTTCCACGCTGCAGCGCAGCGCTTTCTCTAACCACTGAGCTACTCAAACCCACTGCCTTCCACGCTGCAGCCCAGCGCTTTCTCTAAGCACTGAGCTACTCAAACCCACTGCCTTCCACGCTGCAGCTCTCTCAGTAAGCCTGCAGACTGGCCCTGGGGAGTGTTGGGATTACAAACTCACTGCTCTCGTCATCCTCGAAGTCGTAGCGTGCGTAGCTGTTGGGCTCGGCAGTGCGGAGCGATCGCAGCCATGGGAAGTCTGTGATCATCGAGTAGGGGGCGCCATCCACCAGACCTGCAGAGAGGGAGGAGGTGAGAGAGAGGGAGGGGGGGGAGACAGGGAGAGGAGAGAGAGAGGGAGGGGTAGAGAGGGGGTGAGAGAGAGGGAGGGAGGGAGAAGGGGTGAGAGAGAGGGAGGGAGGGAGGAAGGAGAGAGAGAGAGGGAGGGAGGGAGGGAGGAAGGAGAGAGAGGGAGGGAGGGAGGGAGGGAGGAAGGAGAGAGAGGGAGGGAGGGAGGGAGGAAGGAGAGAGAGGGAGGGAGGGAGGGAGGAAGGAGAGAGAGGGAGGGAGGGAGGGAGGAAGGAGAGAGAGAGAGAGAGAGAGAGAGAGAGAGAATATGTTTCAAACCTGACACTGTCTGGCACACACACATCTAACTCAGGACAAACTGGGCACCTCTTTACCCAGAAAAGAAAAAGAAAGGGATCTTGGCTGCACATTGTCTTTAAAAGGAAACTTAGTTTATTTATAGGTTTAAAAACAATAGCTAGAAGTGCAGTTTGAGAATTGTTTTGGGCGAATGCCCTCCTGGTTGTGTTCTGCTTGATTTAGTTTCTTCTACAAATGATTGCTGAGAGGTTGACGTCAGGAGCGACTGTTTCTATTGACCGAGCCCACAGTGCAGATTTGTACTTGAGAAGAAGACATGCTGATTGTGCAACTGTATAGCCAGCATTAACCAATCCAGGGACTGCACATGAAGGGCCTGGAATCTGACCGGAAGGCAGGCTGTCACTCACCCTCCAGAGTGTAGATGTCCCGCCCCCAGGGGTAGTGCGGGTGCCTCTTTACATCCTCTTCCGTCCGGGAGGCTTCTGGAAAAAACTCGTACTTGATGAGCTCTCTGTGAAGCGCAAAGAGAAAAGGACAGGAATGAAACAGAGGCCACAGCAAGGGCAGCTCTGCAGCATCCAAACCAACAAGCAGCAAAGCACAGTGAGCTAGACAATACCCCCAGGGACAACCTTTAATACCTTCAAGAGCAGGTCAAACGCGAGGCAGGGTCCTTAACAAGTTCATCGATTCTGTGACAACGTGACAGCAGCTTACTATTAGTGCACAGAGTTTCGCCATTGCTTTTAATGCCAAAAATGGTTAACAATGGTAACAGACAGCACACACCTCCACATGGTGGACATGTTGCTGTGAGGACACTGCCATCTGCTGGCCGGCTGAACTCATGTCAAGGCCAGCGTTCCCTGTTAAACACAAGCCCTGATGCCTGTCTCTATTATTTTAATAAAAATTATTATGCTTGAATAAATGGATTAAAACAAATTTCATCATTTACTAAAATATGTGTTGAGCTGATTTTTTTTTTTTTGGTAAATACATTTTAAATTTGTATTAATGTATCAATCAAATACAACAAAACCCTAAAACCTCTATAAAGATGGGATTTTTTTTTTTTTTTTTTTTTTTTATAAAAAACAAAATTAGGGGAAACCTGAGAGAAATCACAGTAACCGCAGAGCTGCAAGATTTTAAATGTGCAGCATGTTCTTCGTTATCCACTGTATCTATCAGTGTGCATGTCCATTGAGACTTGCACTGATTGTGAACTTTGCATTTTTAAAGCACGCATTATATAATACAATGCAATATAATATAATCTAATAGAACAGAAGCCAGCACATGACAATGCAGCCCTCTCTGTGTGTCTATGTGAAGAGTAGCAGCCACAGCCCCAAGCTGCAGGCTCTCCTGTGCTGCCTCGCCCCTCACAGGACTCACTGGTTGATGTTGGCGATGGTGTCCATCCAGCTGCGGATGCGCACCTTGTTCCTCACGTTGGGGGGGTTGCTGAACTCGTGGATGATGCACACGTGGTACGGATAGGGTCCACAGAAGATCTTCTTCTCCAGGGCTAGCGTGTCCACCTGCAGAGAACACCAGCGAGAGGTAAGAGCCAGGAGGCAGCGGTCTGCTGAGCACAACGCCAGGGGACAGGGGAGCACAGATCCAGCCCTGGAGGTGTCCGGAGCACCCCTGCACGTCGCTCCACCTGCACCCCGAATTACTGAAACGATCCCATGTCACCTCCTTCCAGGTCTTTCATTGTTTAAAGACACAGATAAAACTTGGAGCAGTCTGGACCCCAAGGACAACATGTGTGCTCCCCTGCAATGTCAAGTCAACATCTCAGCAGAATACCTTCATCATCAGTGTGAGGAGTCTGCAGCAGGATTTCTTTTCTAGGTTTTAGAAACAATGACGTGCAGCTGCCGCCTTACCGTAAGAAATCAAAACCTTGCTGTAATAAAAGGCCCCACAACACAAGCCCATGCCAGACTATCTGTACTCGCTAGCTCGTCTGAACCGCACCTGCTGCATGGGGCGCAGGTAGATGATGCGGTTCCTCTCGGGGGGCATGCGCAGTATCTGGTCCAGCACCTGATCCATGTTGAGCTTTTTGCATTGTGCGTAATCGAAGCGGTTCACAATGGGGGCGTTCTCTACCCTCAGGTGCTTCAGCACCCGGCACCTGGTAGCTGGGAAGAGGGAGAAGAGATCAGGCCAAGAAAACACAAAACTCAGAAAACGCCACACGAGACACACATGTCCACCTTACCGTGAATGAACATCATTTTGGGGCAGTCTTTCAGCACTAAGTCTGTTATCCCACAGTTTGTTAACGTGATCCCCACCAGGTTTTTGGATTTTAGAGTCAGCACCTGCAAAGCACAGAGACACAGAACTTAGCAGAGAACACTGCCACCCAGTGGCTATGAGCAGTACTGCTTAACTTAATACACCAATTCCAGGGGTGGTCTCTGACTCAACAAAATGGGGCAGGACAATACGAGACACAATTCTAGAACGTCTCCTTTATAAAGAGCCGATCCAAATGCACAATGGGATTTCCACTGCGAGATCCATAACAACATCCTGGCTAGCGCTGTGTAGCTTGTAGCCTACAGTAGTCTCGGTTCTTTTGCATCTCTTTGTGTTTTGTCAGTTTAGGCTGCCTCTCTCGTACCTGCACATGGTCGTCCTCAGTGACAGGGTCGCTGGTGCTCGTGGATTTGTCTGCGGTTCGTTTCCGTTTCACAGCGGCCCGCGGCTTTGGTTTGGAGAGCTCTACGAGGGAAGAGTTAAAACTTTCATTCAAAGTTTGGAGCAATATAACAACTTTGACAAAGTTAAACATTGAGCCACTCAAACCCACTGCCTTCCACACTGCAGCCCAGCACTCCGACCACTGAGCTACTCAAATACACTGCAGCCCAGCACTCTCACCACTGAGCTACTCAAATACACTGCAGCCCAGCACTCTCACCACTGAGCGACTCAATCACACTGCCTTCCACACTGCAGCCCAGCACTCTCACCACTGAGCGACTCAATCACACTGCCTTCCACACTGCAGCCCAGCACTCCGACCACTGACCTACTCAAACACACTGCAGCACAGCACTCTCTCCACTGAGCTACTCAAATACACTGCAGCCCAGCACTCTCTCCACTGAGCTACTCAAATACACTGCAGCCCAGCACTCTCACCACTGAGCTACTCAAATACACTGCAGCCCAGCACTCTCTCCACTGAGCTACTCAAACACACTGCAGCCCAGCACTATCACCACTGAGCTACTCAAACACACTGCCTTCCACACTGCAGCCCAGCACTCTCACCAATGAGCCACTCAAACACACTGCCTTCCACACTGCATCCAGGCACTCTAGTAAGTAAAATGTGATGCCATGTTGTGTTCGGTCGGTTGGTTATCCTGCAGCAGCACTACAGAGGTACCGATGAACCCTACCTGTCTCGGGGACCAGAGGCACGAGGGACAGCCTGCTCCTGGCTCTGGTGACGGGTCGGTGTGGGTACCCATCGCTCAGCCTCCTGTCCTGCCCCCTACCCCCTGCCCCCTCCTCAGAGGAGTGCCCACTAGTCCTACTGCTGCCCTGCAGCACTGGGCCACCTTGAGTCCTGGGAGGGGTCTCAATGGCTCCACGCCCTGCCCCCCCGGGCAGTGTTCCAGGGCCTGTCCCCTGCTCTCTGGCTGTGCTGCCGGGAGGCTCGTTTGCGCCGGCTCGAGTTCTGCCCTCTGCAGTGGGCCGAGTCCTGCTGCAAGTGCAGCGCACCACTCCCTCGTTGCTGCCTCCCGCCCCTGGCTGCACTCGACTAGCAGCAGAGGCGTCCCTCCAGCGCATGGAGCACATGCATCTCCCATCCCCCGTGCGACCCGGGTTCGAGCTCTCCCCCCTGCCTCCCCGCTCGGGGGTCTCGACGGCAGCCTTCATGTCGGCCTTGATCTGCTCGCTGGTCACCTGGCAGCCCTTCTCACAGCACTGCTCCGGAACGGGGCCCCCTCGTCGTCGCAGGGGGGTCTTCCCTTTACCTGGGGAAGAAGGGGGGCATTGCGCCATTACAATGTGACACAATGACTTGGCTCTAGAGCAGGGGTGTCCAGAAGAGCCACTCCGCTCCAGGTTTAGCAATGACATCATTAACTACGTCAGGGTTTGGATGGAGGTTGATTTGGGTCAACTAAAGAATTTAGACCAGGACTGGAGTCACTGCTGTGCTTTCAGATCTGTGTGTGCTGCTGTTATGAAAACTCACTGCTGTGTTTCCCTGGATCCTCAGCGTATCCTGGAGTCGCCCGCTCCTCAGTGCCGGCCGTCCTCTCTCCGTCCTCCTCGTCTTCGCTGTCTGAATCGGGCACCACTATGGGCAGCTTCTTCACTGCGGGCTGCACTCCGCTGGGGCCTGAGGGAGACACACAGCTTTGGAACTGAGCGAGTGTGCTTACTGAGCCTTACATACTAACAAACTACCGAAGCACTAGACTGCTAGCTACTAACAAACAAACGCACACACGCACATGTTTTAAGCCTGGATTTAAAGGTGGACAGGGCATTGCATTCATTTGATAAACGACTGCTTGAGCTCTGGCTACGAGGGGACAACCCTTGCTGTTGTATAATCAGAAATGTCGTACCTGCTTGTTCCTCGTCCACCTCCATGGGTTTGACAGTCTGTGTGGGTCCCGGGGTGTCCTGTGGACTGCCTGCTACAACCCCTGCCTCGGCCTCGGCTTCCACGTTCTCCTGCACAGCTTCCTCCATGCCGTGGAGCTCTGGAAAGAGTGCAGCAGGACGAGGGGGAGAGAGAGTGTGAGGGGGGCGTTTCAAACCTGACACTGACTGACACACACACATCTTCTGACCCAGCACAAACTGGGCACCTCTTTACCCAGAAAAGAAAAATAAATGTCAGCAAAAGGAAACACAGCTGCACATTGTCTTTAATGAAAAAGTTTCTAGTTTAAAAAAATAAAAATAGCTAGAAGAACTGACGGGCCCCGTGCCGTACCCTCGGCGTGGAGCTGCTGCTCGGGGGCGCCCCCCTCCTCTCTCGCCTCATCGTTCCCGGGCGGCGCGATGTTGCCGTTGTTGTTCTGATGGTGGTTGTTGTTGTTGTTGTTGTCGTTGTCGTTGTTGGAGTTCTGGTTGCTGACGAGAGCCGAGGAGACTCCGATCCCTGTGCCGGCACTCAGACCCACGCGGGCACAGCCCTGCAGAGAGAACCAGCGCGACTCATTACACCCGGAAATGCAGAGAACCAGCGCGACTCATGACACCCGGAAATGCAGAGAACCAGCGCGACTCATGACACCCGGAAATGCAGAGAGCACCAGCGCGACTCATGACACCCGGAAATGCAGAGAACCAGCGCGACTCATGACACCCGGAAATGCAGAGAGCACCAGCGCGACTCATTACACCCTGAAATGCAGAGACAACCAGCGCGACTCATTACACCCTGAAATGCAGAGAGAACCAGCGCGACTCATTACACCCGGAAATGCAGAGAGAACCAGCGCGACTCATTACACCCGGAAATGCAGAGAGAACAAGCGCGACTCATTACACCCGGAAATGCAGAGAGAACCAGCGCGACTCATTACACCCGGAAATGCAGAGAGAACCAGCGCGACTCATTACACCCGGAAATGCAGAGAGAACCAGCGCGACTCATTACACCTGGAAATGCATTTACCCATGGTTACCCACGGTTATCCATGTTTTTAAATATGCTTTACTACACACCTCTCTGTGCTTTACCATGCTTTCACTGTGCTTTATTACACTTTGCTATGCTTTTACTACAGGGAAACCTTTGTGATTTTTTGGTAACCATTAATCGTTAACCAAAATTTTCATTATTGTCCAACAGAAATACATTTCGAAATACAAATGACAAGTCTTTCTCTCCCAAAAACAAAACAAAAACAAACAGCACAGTACCATTGTTGTGAAGTTTCTAAATTCAGCACAGTTGAGTCTAACAGTGATGGATGAACCCAAATAAACACATACAGAAGCCTGTGCCCTCGAGCCGGGGGCAGAGCAGGCAGATCACCTTGGGCGGCTCCCTGAACATCTGGTCCAGGGAGATGAACTCCAGGCTGGGCAGCGTCTCAATGAACTGGCTGAAGGATTCCAGTTTAATGGCATGGCAGCGCACCAGGGTGAGGTCCACCAGCCGGCTCCAGCGGGAGTGATCTGGGAACAGGGAGCGTCCTTAATACCCATCCCGACTCAAACAAGGTTACAGTCCTAACCTGTGTACTTTGTCATTTACTGGCAGCCTTCAAAGTTGAAAAATATCAAACAGTGTTTTATAAAGCACCCGGGTGCTTTTGTTACAGTGGATAGGTCATCAGTATCAGACATTATGAGAAGCCAAGACTTGTGTGTATTACATTTCAACAATCGCTACAAAAATCTTGGGATTGCCATTAGTCTGATTTTTGAAGAGTGAGTGTGTGTGTATGCGTGTGCGCGTGTGTCTGTGTGTGGTACCTGTGATCCAGGTGTGTGTGTGTGTGTGGAGGTGGAGTACCTGTGATCCAGGTGTGTGTGTGTGTGTGTGTGGAGGTGGGGTACCTGTGATCCAGGTGTGTGTGTGTGTGTGTGGAGGTGGGGTACCTGTGATCCAGGTGTGTGTGTGGAGGTGGGGTACCTGTGATCCAGGTGTGTGTGTGGAGGTGGAGGTGGGGTACCTGTGATCCAGGTGTGTGTGTGTGTGTGTGGAGGTGGGGTACCTGTGATCCAGGTGTGTGTGTGTGTGTGTGTGGAGGTGGGGTATCTGTGATCCAGGTGTGTGGGGTGTGGAGGTGGGGTACCTGTGATCCAGGTGTGTGGGGTGTGGAGGTGGGGTACCTGTGATCCAGGTGTGTGTGGAGGTGGGGTACCTGTGACCCAGGTGTGTGTGGAGGTGGGGTACCTGTGATCCAGGTAGGTGTGTGTGGAGGTGGGGTATCTGTGATCCAGGTGAGTGTGTGTGAAGGTGGGGTACCTGTGATCCAGGTGTGTGGGGTGTGGAGGTGGGGGCAGTTGTAGATGCCGAGGTACTTGATGGAGGTGAAGACCTCGTTGACCGCTTTCATTCCGATGTCGGTGATGATGCCAGGGTTCTCCGTCACGTCCGCCAAGCCGTACTTCACCAGGTCAGCATGGCTCATTTTACCTGAGAACGGAGAAAGAAACACATAATAGCCCCTGTAGATTTAGAGCTGGATTAATATGATCACCCGTCATCAACAATCAACTACCAGTCCAGGTATGGGAACTGTAAAGCCACACATAGATTAGAAGTAACCACCCTACAGATTGGGAGCACACCCCTCTCTGCCACGGTTAGCCTTAATCATGTCAATGTCACCTACACTTAAAAACATCAAGGTGACAAACATTTTGGATAGTGCCGTCATCAATGCTTGAAGTTGTGGCTCAACTGAAATATATTGTGACTCATTAACGGCTGGTTTCACAGACCCTGAACAGCACTAACCTAAAATGACCTAACATTTCACAGTCCTCAATTACAATTACAACGATGCAGCCGCCCCACCAAGCTGATGTTTAATAAAGAATGTGCGAGCGCTTACACTGTAACAGAAACTCATCGACGTATCCCAGGTGCAGAGTCTCAAACTGGGGGAACTCCAGCTCTGCCATCTTCAGCGCAGAGAACACCCCGTCTTTGGTGAGGGAAGGCTGGATTCGGACTTCGTGCAGCCTGGAAAACACAGCACTTCATACCTGCCTTATTTATATACGTCTCGCTGCACAAGGTACACACAAGGTACGGCTGTTCTAGAGTAACACGCAGTTTACTGGGGTGTGAAACAGGAGGCACGCTGGAGAGGAGCTTCTGAACATCGCTGTGCTGTCATGTGCAGGTTGCCTTACAACCAGGGTGCTAGCAGAATATGTGAAATCATTTATCTGTACTGCCTCCAGCAGCGTCAATGTTTTACCCATTTCTCTCTCTCACCTTCGGGCAGCAGTAATGATGAGGTAGCCCAGGTCAACTTCAAGTGCATTCTTACAGGCTCCGAACACAATGGTGTGCAGGTTCCGGAACCCCCCTGGAACACAGACGGAATCAGGTTAGTAATTCCGTGTTCTTCGATACAGAACAACACATGCTTGGTACTTGTGTTGCTCTTTCAAGAATGTCATGGCCATTGCACAGACACTTCCTTATAGAGCACACACTAATACACAGGAGAGGGATTTCTCCATATACAGCGGATTCTCCAAAAAGGGATTTTACAAAAACAACCGCCATCCAGAAATATAAAATACCCACTGACACTGAAAAAGACTTTCTGGGGGATTAAACATTTATTAAAGTTTTTTTTAGTATTTCTACATTTAGCACAACTGTCTGTTTCATGGTTACATATTGTAACTATGAAACATTTATTTCTGATAAATTAGAGAAATTGGAGAAACAATTCTATATTAAAATGTCTCTTCTTTAGTGCATGACCCTGAGCTGGCCAAAAAAAAACAAGCCCAATGACTCCAGCTTTAACCAATGCATGATTGAAATGAAGGACGGAAGGCACCAGAGCAGCCCTCTCACCTGATCTCCAGCTGTCCTCCACCACGTGCTGAATCAGCCCCCCCAGGAAGGGCACCCTCACCAGCTCCAGCTGCTCCAGGTTCCTCGCCGAGGCCAGGCCCGTCACCAGGGGCACGTACTTCAGGGAGTTAGTGGGGCCTGCGGGGAGCAGGAGGGCACCGTTAGACATGCACCGATACAAGAATAACAGAACTGATGTGATCCAGCCTTCTGAAGGGAGTCTGTATCAGACGGCTTGAATATACATATATAACAGATCAATATATTACTCAACCTATCCCTCTATAGATAGGCTTTACAGACTACATATCTCTACTCACACACACAATCCCAGGCTCCTAGTTTGATTCCCCCTGTAGAAGACACAGCCCCCGTATGGTTGTTTCAGGCATGGCTCACCTGCACAGTTCCTCATGACGAAGGTGCGCAGGCTGACGCAGAGGAAGTCCTTGAAGGGCTGGGGCTTGGTGAGGCGGACCCACTTCAGATAGAGGTGTCTCAGCAAGGGAACGCAGGGGATCTCCAGCACATTCACTCCTGGAGCACACAGGAAGCAGCACCAGTCAGCTACGCGACACTGCAAACACTGGCCCTGCTGCTGACTGTGCTACAGGCTGCAGGCTTGTGCCAGCCTCTCTCAGTTCTGCATTTGCAGAGGGAATGCAAGACATTCCCTCCACTTTACTGCATGCTTAGCAGCTTTTTCAATGAAGACACAAGCTTTGAGAATAGCAGCAACAAGAGACGGCGTTCTCAATTTCAAGGGCTCTAATACGACACAGGGAGCACAGCCTACCTACGAGGTGGAGGGTCTGGATCTTGGCACCGATGGGAATGGTGAGCTTGTTTTCTGGAGGGATCGGGAACGCCCCGTTCCGGTTCCTGAATTTTCCCAGAACGTGCACCTGAGGCATGTAGTTCCAGATGGCCTCCACCAGCTCCAAGTGGGACGTCTCCACTCCCTGCCGAGGAAACGCAGCTCGTTACGACTCACCCCTCCGTCAATCACACACGCAGTGCAAAAACTCTGCTTCCATTAGGGACTTACACAGGCACTAGAAAACAATGGAAACCATTACTGGGCTATAAGCAGCCATAAATGTGCTAAACATTTTTTTTTTTTTTTTAAATAGTCTTTCTGCTGTGTGCGTCTGTCTAAGCGGTATGTCCTCTCTGTCTGTCTGTCTGTGTGTCTATGTGGTGTGTCTGTGTGTCTGTCTATGCGCTGTGTGTGTGTGTTTATACCAGCAGTGAGGGGCAGGCCTGCAGAGCCTCCAGGACCCCGGGGATGCTGAATGCCTCGTGTCCTCGAACCCGTCGCCGCTCCAGGTATCGGGGGTGCAGGCCGTACAGCTGCTCCAGGTCTGGCATCTTCTTCAGCAGTATCAGGAAGCTGGAGTCTGTGAAGCCTGGGGTGGGGAGGGGAGGGGAGGGGAGGGGAGGACAGGGGCTGGCTTTGTTTTAGTAATTCTTCAGTTTCACTTTTCAAAAAAAAACATTCTATAAAACAACTGAAAAGCCTGCCCATTGTGACGTATCCCCATGTGTAATGTACTTCCCAGGAGTACTGTAATTACCTGTATATAAAGACCCTCTGTGTATAAACCTCTCTTTCTGACGCTCCCCTCAAGCGGTTGTTTGCAGCGCTCACTTTTGTTTTGGCTGTCTGTGCCCAGGCTAGCTGTGCAAATACAAACCGTGTGAGCAGAACTAACAAGATCTGTTCACTTATTTATTTATGTATTCTTTTTTATATAACAGCTTCTGTCTTTGCAGCTTGCGTTCAGGCGGACGGAGGACTGATAGAGAGATGGACCTGCCTGGCTCTGCCTACCTGAGGGCATGTACTCCCACCAGCGCCCGGCACACAGGTCCACCACCTTCACCACCCGCAGGTACAACATCACCGCCTCCCGCAGCTTCCGAGACAAGCACTCCATGCACATGATATCCAGCAGGGGCAGGTACCTGAGAGAGAGAGGACAGGGTCACAGATCAGCAGCCCTGCGCAATTATTATTTCAGTACAAAAAAAACACAACACTAGCCTATTTGTAGACATGTGTAAAACGGGTGAGAATCGTGATCATTTTCAGCGTGGAACAATGGCACGCAGTTTTGTAAACCCTGTATCCTGGAGTACGTATCCAGAATATCCGATCTCACTATAAACCTCCACTGTAGGAAACTCACTTAAATATGTGGCAGAGCACCTCGTGGGAGAGCTCGTTGATGTAGTCCTTGGGCTCCTCCTGCTTCCGCACGTCGGCCAGCCCTCCTCCAGCGCCCTGGGGCTTGGTGGATTTCCGGCGGGGGCCCATCATGGTAGGGGGATGGAAGAGACACCCCAGGAAAGGCTGTGCTCCTCCGCCCGCTCCGTTTCTATCACTCTATCAGAGCGTTTCACTCGCTCGCAATCACACACTCGTCACTTCTGCAACAAAAAGGGTGCACAGGGCATGCTGTAAGTGTGCTGTAAAAGCTGTTTATTTAAAAAGACAGCTGTGCAATAAAGACATGCTGAGATCCCATTCCCTAGGATGTCCTGTTCCCAATTATAGGAAAACAAAAACCGTTTAAAAATAGGTAAACTTGCTTTCTATGGCCTGTACTTGCAGGGATGGAAATAAGACCTATGAGTTTAATAATAAGACACACCTGAGTGTGTTACACTGTGGTTAATCAAGCTGGTATTAAAACCTGGAATGGGTGGAGCTGCTATGCAACGGGAGTCTTATTTCGATCCCTGACTTGGATTAAGCTTGGCCACTGGAATACACATGTGGGTTTGTGTTGAAACATGCTTGCATTTCGTGTAGGTTTACGCTATGCTGATTTCTGAATGGAGGGTAATTGACACGCTGGAATTGAGGATGATGACACTGAATAAAATCTATGAAACTGGTTAAGGAGCGACTGTACATACAGATGCAGCTATACCTTTCTACACGCATGCTTTTTTATTGAAGAAAAACTGAAAATGAGCAGGACGATCCAGGTTGTACAGTCCATCCGTACGAAGTGGAAATGAGAGTTGAAATGAAAGACCAGCAGCACAAGAAGTACACAGCGGCACCGTTGAAGAAAACGCATGACCGCACAGCCAAGGGCTGGGTTCAACTGCTTTTTTCCATTTCGCTTTTAATTGATTCATCTCAGTCGATTACTGCCGGTTCATTTTTTAACTAGCAGTAGATCTGAACGCACTGGGGACTGTAGAATATGCAGGATTTTATTTTAAACGAAACCCAGACTCTAAAAAAACAAGGCCGATATGTTATAAAATAAGAACATCGTTCTTTGTTTTGAAAATAATCTCGCCAGCACTAGCAGTCTTTCCTACGACAACACAACACTGACACAACACAACACAACAAACGCAACACCCAAAACAAACTCATCGCATTCCGGGCTCAACAAAACGGGACCGAGTCTAAAGATACACGTGGGATAATTACATCAGCGAACTGCAGTTCGGTTCCGAGCTGCTAAACTGTTTAATGGAACTAGATTTGGGGAGTTTTTTTCTTTGTGGAAAACTAAAAGGCAACTCCGGTGGAAGCAGATGCACCCCTGTGTTAAATTCAACATACAGGCCTTTCCCCGCTACCGTACTGCTGGTACCGGCTTATCAAACCCCACGGGCTGGTGCTAGACCCCTGTCCCGCTCCGGAGGCGCACAGAGACCCCCTGCCACGCCACCGATGGTTCGCCCTAGCTCACATTTCAAAAGCATCGGTAGAAAATTAAAGCAAACCTGTGTGCCTCTGCTCTCTCCTGCTGCAACTCAGAGACGCACTTCCGCCATCTTTCCACCCCGCCCCGTTACGTCACGCTCACCACCGGTGAAGGCGGGGCCATAACCTACAGAGGCGGGGCCTCGAGGGAAACGTCATCTGGACAGGGTCAACATGCCTACCGGTTAATATACTGAATTGTTTTTATTCAGGATCATTTAAAACAACCAAATGCATATACATATATACAGCAGTATATACACTATATACAACAGTGTTCAGATTCATTAGAACACCTTAAGATGTGTCATTTATATCCTTCATATACCTACCCGCATGAAAACCTCTGGGCATGAGAATTTCAATTTCCAGTCAGTAATCAGTGATATGAAAACAATAGGCACTCATGTGTGGAAACGTGAGACCACTCTGTGCTTTAATTAGGCATCTTAAACCACTTCTAAAAAGCCTCCTGCGTTTCACCATGCGTGGCTCTGTGTTCCTTTTCTCTGACTGTTTTAAATGAATCGCACGTGTGGTCATATAGTCATCAATTCAAATAGACAATCACCAATATCCCTATGTTGACAGTTTTGCAGGATGTTCAGTTGCAGTGGTCTATGTATATGTATACAGATATAGTGTAGCTCTCTGTTTCCTGGTTCAGGTGCTCTGGGTGCTTGCATGACAGCCTCCCCTGCTCTGCATGCACTCTCAGAGGCCTCTCTGAATCCCTGTATACTGCATCACTGCTTCTTCCTGCTGCATTCGGGAGTGTTAAACCAGCACGGAAGGGCAGTCCAGCGCCAGTGTGTTTTCTTTCCTGCTCTAGTGAACCCGGGGTGCTAAGTGACCCCTACATCGCAGGGGTTAAGAGCACATTTCTGAAGAGCCCATTCCAGGACCGCGCTCTGTGTTAGGGATGCATCACTTGCAGGGGGCAGAGCGTGCATACAAAGAATCGCTTGGGTTTTGCCTTTCACAAGTTTCAGTAATAACAGCAGCTTCAAAAAGGCACAGCCATGTTTTTCTAAAGTATTTTCAGACAAAAGCAGGACTGCCCCTGATCTGCAGTGTATTGCCACAGACTCCATGGAGCCAGCATGACCGAATGGCTGTAATTAATACATTTCAATTCAATCAAAGTTTTCAGTGAACTGAACCATGGCCAGCATGTGGACTGGGGGCTTGTTCAAGGAGATACAAACACAGTGAACTGAATCATGGGCCAGCATGTGGACTGGGGGCTTGTTCCGGGAGATACAAACACAGTGAACTGAACCATGGGCCAGCATGTGGACTGTGGGCTTGTTCCAGGAGATACAAACACAGTGAACAGTTAACCCCTAATGTACTGAGGACATTGTTAACACACACACACACACACACACACACACACACACACACACAAGATAAAACATTTGAGATGTATTTTTTATTTTTTTCTAAACGTACCTCCTGAATTCTAAGCATTGCATGCAGCAATTCTTCAATGGGATTGTTCTGTACATTATACAGAGGAAATGAATCACTATTAAAACAGACTCCAGTGCTGATCTGTTTGTTCCCAGCAGTATTAAATCATCAGCAAACAGGTACAAAACAATGCGTATAAAAATACAATATGGCTTTCTTTAATATTTTAAATAACATATATATCTAATCAGGGACACCAAGATATTTAGAGAGCAAGCAGTCTGAGTGAAGTTATCTGCCAGCAAACTCCCCGTCCCCAGTTCTACTGCTTTCCTAGAACGAGGAGACCATTTCGGGGGAACGTTCTACTTGTGAGATGTCTTGCTCATCAGATATTCACATATTTTTAAAAAGGAGATGATTATCTGTTCAGAGATACCGGGGTATTTAGTTAGTAACAAACTTATGGCTTTTGTCCCATTTTCACAGGTCTGATCGAGATCCATATAGGGTCAGTCCATTTCCTTGAATTTCAAATCCCTTAGCTTATCAACAGAACAGGGAGTATATGCAGAGCACAGACAAGCGCCTCTCTCCCTGAACCCTGTGAAGCTCATTCCCATCATGAAGACAAACTGCACCAGACACAGCACTGCGGTGTCACTGAGGGGAAAGGAACGCTGGGTTAAAAACAGGCTGTCTTCGGCTCACTCATCACCGTTTCATTTCCAGGTTTAAACAGGAGCTGATATACCTATATATATGGGTTTCTTATATTAATTTATTAATTAACAGTTTAAAAAAAAAAAAGATGTCATAATTTTAAAAATATTGACAGGCTTCTAAACAAAATAAACGCCTATCTGTCTGTCTGTCTGTCTGTCTGTCTGTCTTGGTTTGTTTATTTTTCGATTCAAGGTAAACCCGCTCCAGTCTTGAATCAACCTGATGCTTTTTTAGTCTTTAGAGTTCTTCTCACACCAGTAGAAATGAACAACAAATGTGACCCTGAGCTCTGCGGAGATCCCAGACACAGTCCCCTGACTCTGAAGCCGTGGAGCTGCCCTGGGGAGCGGGGAGGGTCTGTGCGGAGCAGCCCAGGTTAACACTGGTAGTGGAAATGCTGGTGCTGGTGCACCTTCCCGTCCGCGTGGCAGTGCGTGTGAGTGTGCACGTCCGTGTAAACCTTGGAGTAGGTCTTGCTCGGGAGTCCCGGGGCGGTGCTGAGCAGTCTCTGGGTGGGGTAGTCGGGCGTGGCGGCCGGGCTGTCCGTGGCTGCGGGGGGGTCCCGGTGGGGCCGGGGGGGCAGAGCGCTGTGCCGGCGGCGGGCGTGGCACAGCCACAGGACGATGGTGCCCACAATGAGGAGCGCTGTGGCTGGGACCCCGATGATGACGGGCCAGGGCAGGCCGGGGCTCAGGTGGGGGGGCGTCACCGGCTTCTCCACCCGACGGGGGTCTGCGGGGAACACAATGGGGTGCTGGGTTAGTGAGTGATCTCCCATTACTGTAAAACACAGGCAGAAAGGTACTACTGCAGAAAGCACAGCGTCCAGCACACACACACACACACACACACACACACACACACACGCTTTATGTTTCATGATTGTGGGTTTTCTTGTACTCCTCTTTTATTGTGTTTCATTGTGTTTGCTGTGGCAGTGTGAGCCTCTGGCCAGGTCATCACTGTAAATAAGAACACATCTGGATAAACTGTTAACCAACCCTGCCCCTGCCCCTGCCCCCACCCCTGCCCCTGCGAGGGCTCCTTGTCTCTCCCACCTGGCAGCACTGTGAGGTAGGCGCTCCTGAAGCTGTAGCCCATGGTGTTGGCTCCCAGGCAGATGTACATGCCGGCGTCCTCCTCCTTGGCCCGGACGATCATCAGCTTGTTGAGGTAGGAGCCATCGGGGCGGGACCACACGTCCCCCGTGGGCAGCACCACGAAGCGCTGGCCCCCCACCTCCAGCGTGGAGTTGTAGCGCCCCTCGGCCCCCGGGTCCACGCGCTTCAGCCACTGGATCACAGGCTTGACGTCGCTGTGCACCTTGCACTGGAACGAGGTGGTGCCGCCAAATTCTACCGTGGTGTTGACCGGGTGAGTGCCAGTCAGGATCGGCTTGGACTTGGTCTGCTCTGTAGAGGGTCAGGGAGGAGGAGAGAGGGAGAGGGAGGAGAGAGGGAGAGGGGGGAGAGGAGAGAGGGAGAGGGGAGAGGGAGAGAGGAGAGAGGGAGAGGGAGGAGAGAGGGGGAGAGAGGGAGAGGGAGGAGAGAGGGAGGAGAGAGGGAGAGGAAGGAGGGAGGGGGAGAGAGGGAATTTACAATTGCATTTTGTTACCCAGTTTTTCAGTAAAAATCGGAATAATCTATTTGAAAAGGCATGCTTTTATGGCATTACAATCTCTTTAGTATACCTCTCGTTGCTTTTACGATGCTTGCCTGTGCTTTAGAACACTGTGCTAAGCTTTTCCCATTGTGTGGTGACTGTTTCCCCACACGCCCCCCGTTATAAAGCTGTGTGGCGGCTGCTCTTACCCACGACGTCCACTTTGTACGTGGCGTTGATCTGGCCGGCGCGGTTGGACACGTGGCAGGTGTAGCGGCCGCTGTCCTCTGGCCTCAGGTTCTTGAGGGTCAGTGTCCACTGCGGCCGCTGGTTGTCCCGCGGGGGGGGGAGGAGCCGCTCGTCCTTGACCCAGGCGATGTCGGGCCGCGGGCTGCCGCTGGCCAGGCACTTGAGTCGCACCGAGCTGCCCAGCGGCCGCGCCAGGACCCGCTGCCTCATCTTGGTGGGCTGAGTGAACCGCGGCTTCACTGAGGAGAGGAGAGGGGTACTAGATTTCTAAATGGATCATATCTGACAGTCCAATAAATAACATTATTTCATCAGAATCTTAAATTTCATCTTTGCTTTTAAGAAAACCAAATGGGCCTTAATTACCAAACCCTGAGCTGCTGTAAAAGCCTGTTGTGATAAATGAAAGACACTGTGTGTGTGTGTGTGTGTGTGTGTGTGTGGGACCCTGGTACTCACCGAAGGGCATGCCGGTGGGGTCCTCGCTGGCCGGCTCAGGGTGCGGGTCCTCAGGGACTGGTTCACTGCTGCTCCCTGCTGCAGAGTCGTCTGGAGAGGAGCACAAACACAACTGTTACACCCGGAGCTCAGCCATTCATGTGCGAGACTATTACAGACTGTCCACTGGCTTCATACTGCAGGACAAACAAACTAGCACGAACACAAACTAGCACTAGATTAAGGCAGACACCGGTCATGTCCTTTAAGATAAACAGATCTTTTAAAAGTAATAGGAAGTGCAATATGTGATCACCAGGTGGCGCTCGCGAGCAGCTAACTCTCGTGCTATTGTAACTCAGGGCTGCACAGACAGGGCTTGTATTGCAGGGGCTCGCATAGTGCCTCACTGTGTAAAATAAAACAGCGTGCTGACTTAACCCTGAGCAGGAAACCAATCCACTGTCTTTCAGCTGAACGGCGCACTCAGGGCTGTGAGCTCTGTTGTATTTGGGTAGGCTCAGGGCTGTGAGCTCTGTTGTATTTGGGTAGGCTCAGGGCTGTGAGCTCACGTGTTAGGTAGGCTGTTCTTTCTTTCTTTCTTTCTTTCTTTCTTTCTTTCTTTTTTGCTAGTTTCGTCTCCTAGCACACATTAACTAAGAGTGGTTTCTCGCACATTCTACTGAAGTGTTAGGACTAGCAGGGTATGGCTTTGTAAAAGCATTGTGCAGATTTACTGCTGGATATGCAGACACTTAAACACATTCCCATTTGATCCTATTTGGATATTTTTTTTCGTGCTGCAGGCTGGCAGCGAGCAGCAATGTGCTATGAATAGAGTGGAGCGTGTTTTGTAATTGCGCTTGAACTCTGAGTACAAGCCCAAAGATAACATTACTGCTGTGATGATGAATGTTGAAACACACAGAGTCTCTGTTCTAGGACTCCATGCAGCCGCACAGACACATTTACTGAAGCTGTTCCCCTCGCTAGTGCTAATACTGTGCACTGCTGTGAGCCCCACGTTTCAGTGAACACACAGACCACATGCTATTGGTGCTTGCTTGTTGGTGTCTGAACCCACATTCACACACGAAGCACACAGACATGATCCATGAGTGTGGTTCTGAAGTGGCTTCTCACATTCACTTCTATGTGACCACTAGGGGGCGTATTCCTCTACAGTATGTCTGCTGTTTCAATAGAAGAGCATCCCACCAGAGAACCGAGAGTGCTCTAGAGGTGAACCCCTCTACCGAGCCTGCCTGTAACATGCACATTATTTAACAATCTGTAAACAGGATGAAAAGGCTGTGAATTTTCTCCAAACTCTGTGTAATCACTGGCCTGCCACACCCACAGCCCCAAACAAAGGAGGTGAGGGTGGGGGGTGGGGGGGTGGGACGGGACACAGAGGGATTGGCAGAGATTGCAATCACGATTTTTCTATTGTTAGTTTTGGGCTCTTTAGTCTTTTTGGAGTAAGTCAGCACTGCTGGTTCAAATGGGCTTCCTTGATCCTGGCTAGCGGGGGCTATTGAGACCCGCTGAGGTGGAATTGAAGACAAATCCTCTGTCCTAAGTGGTGTTAGCAGGGTCTCATTCCCAGAGCAGGTGCAGGGCTGGAATCCTGGAAGATTCCCTTTGCAGAGCCTGGGTCCCGTAAGCAGCCTGACTCCACACACCTCTCCGTGCTGCACCTGACCTCTCTCCAGCACGCACACAAAGGAATCTCAAACAGATGCTTTCAACTGCAACCGTTTCCACGTCCTCTCAGCTGGGCGGGTCTCGAGTTTCAGATGATCAGAGCTAGGTGGACGTGTTCAGTGCTGCTGATAGAAAGAGCTCGCAGTGCCAGACAACCAGTCCCCCAGAGTGGAGAGAGATTCCTGGGGTTCCCATCCACATTGTAAGGGTTCTGAAAGGAAACTCTATGGAGTGAGCCACAGGGACAGAGGGCTAACCCTCAGTTCTCAGGTTACACAGCTCTCTGTGTCACGACGAGCCCAGACGCTGCTTACCAGCCAAGGCAGATCATTTGTGTCCTACTGGGACATCATTAAAGGGTTTTCTCAAAAGCTTCATTCTGCATTCATTCACAAGTATTAATATACAAAGATCTTTATCCCATCGTCAGGAGGGCTTGAATATATACATCCTCGTGCAATCTGGAGATCTGCTTTTACCAAAGCACAGCCTAAACTTTCCACTTGACATGTTCTTCACACAGAGCCTTGCACACCACTGCATCCCAGTCGATGAAACGGAACTACAGCAAGCAGCGTCAAGAAGTAGAGAACATGACAAAATAACAGTTAATAATATATCAATACTTAATAAAACGAGGAATCGAATACTCTACCGGATATAAGCGCTACGTTATAAGATTTCATATTTCATATATAGATATATTTTTGAATGCATCATTCTATTTACTCTGTGTGGTCCTTTAGGGTTAATAGCTCAATGTACAGGAAAAGGAAATCAGTCTATTTGGGGGAACGTGCGCTGCACTGGGTATTGCTGAATTGTAGCCCCAGCACTGGAAATGAAAGAGCTTTGACAGAAGTGCAGTTTCAGAGAAGGCGGGGTGAAGCGCACAGCTGTAATTACTAGTTTAGCAGCTCTTTTATTACCTCATAAGTGGCTCCGAGCAGCAGACGAGCGGAGGAGTTTTTTTTTAAAGGATAAACAAAAATGGCAAAAAATGAAGAAAACGAGAAAAGTTTTGAATTAAAAACAAAAGAAAAAGCCACTGTGAAAGGCAGTGCGGAGAGCATGTGGGTTAAACTGTAATTGAAGGGATCTGTAATGTGGGGAGAGAGTGAAGGTGGATGATTAGCATCCTCTGAGTTTAATTAAAACCATGGTGTCTGAACCACATACAGCACGCTGCCTCTCTCCTCCAACCACCCTGGAGATGAAACGTGCTGCGTGTGTGTGTGTGTGTGTGAGAGTGTGTGAGATTGTGTGTGTGAGAGAGAGTGTGTGTGTGTGTGAGAGTGTGTATGCGTGTGTGTGTGCGTGCGTGAGTGTGTGCGTGTGCATGTGTGCCCTCCCTGATTACAGAAAGGACAGTGGGAGTCAAAGTGAAGAAGGGAGACTACACTGTGGGGGTCACACCATCTAGGAGCCCCTGTTCCTCACTGCTATCTGGCCTCTCGCTGTGATCTGGGTACAGTGATGTCAGTAGAGACTCTCCTCTCCTCAGATCCCTGTATCTTCAGAGCCCCCCTGTTCCTCACTGCTATCTGGCCTCTCGCACTCATTTCAAGGTAAGACAGAGGTCACACGGGGGAGTCATTGGTACAAGAGCCTAATCTTTGCAATGATCATGGCACACTAATGTTTTGCTTGTCTTTTAATTGGGGCCAAGTTAAAAAACAGAGAGAAACAGTTTGAAATTTTGGAACAAACCCACCCTTTCATCTTTCACTTGTATTAATGAACCCTGTTCTTCCCTCACGCTGAGGCATGGATTCATTTACGTCCATATGTGTGTGTGCTTTGAACTTCCCCTTTAAATGAAAGGCCCTTGTTTTTGACAGCGTGCTTTGCACAGCGTTTCCGAGCTCTTCAGAATGGCGTTTCAAAACAAGCTGCCTCTCTGGCAACAGGAGGCTGAGACACACATGGGCTGAGCTGCAGCTCCTCCAAGTCCTTTTGGATGTGATTTTCTACCTTTTCCAGTAAGCGCTCCAGCACTGAGCCTCTCACACCCTCTAACCACGCAGTTAACCTCCCCGTGTCATTGATCACTCCCTGCTACCTCGAAGGCACGCTGCCATGTGTTCCTCAAATCAAAGGGCTTGTAGAATTGGTGCGCTCTCACTCTGAGAACGTCTCTCCTCATCTCGTCCCTGACATTAGTCTGGGATTCCCTCTCCCTTCACTCTAAGGCACCGCTCTCAGATACAGGGTTGCTTCCGCACCCCACCCTCCTTCCAGGGCTCTTTGCTCTGACACAGCCTCCGATGGGAACAGACAGAGGAGCACACAGGAACAGTGGAGCACTCAGGAACAGTGGAGCACTCAGGAACAGACAGCGGAGCACTCAGGAACAGTGGAGCACTCAGGAACAGACAGCGGAGCACTCAGGAACAGTGGAGCACTCCACTGTGGACGACTCTGAGAGCCGTCCCTTCGCCTTCGCTCCCCCCCATTGGCATTAAACTGTACTGCACAGATATAAATGCTATGTCACTACGGGACTCAAGAGACACACACGCGCACACACACACACACACACACACACAGATCTCAGACTCATCTTGCTCCACTCCTAGTCAAACTGAACGGCAAGCCCGTGCCACACTCCTGCAGGCTCATCTGACACACTTGGAGAATGTGTGTTCTTTTGGCATGTTGTGTTTTCTATTAAAAGAAGGACTCGGAAGCTGAGGTTTGATGTGTAGCCCGGGTGCTAGTCTAGACGCCTCTGAAACTGCTCTGCTCAGCCCTCTGATCCCAGCCTCCAGAGCACAAGGGAAGGAAGCTCAGGATTCCTGGAGAAATCCTGCACACCCTGGTGCTTTATAACCAGGTGGGACTGAACGTTTTCCTATGAAATTGATCTCCCTAGTGAATTAGCTACTGGGTGTACTGTCTCTACCCTGTAATACTGCAAGAACCAAAGCAGAGCACAGTCCTGTGTGCTTGTATGTGTGTGTGTGTGTGTGTGTGTGCTCGTGTGTGTGCGTGTGTGCGTGTGCTTGTGTGTGCATGCTCGTGTGTGCGTGCGTGCGGTACTCACAGATGACGGTCAGGGTGTAGTTGAGTGTGTGTGTGTGTGTGTGTGCGTGCGTGCATGCGTGCGTGCGTGGTACTCACAGATGACGGTCAGGGTGTAGTTGAGTGTGTGTGTGTGTGTGTGTGTGTGTGTGTGTGTGTGTGCGTGCGGTACTCACAGATGACGGTCAGGGTGTAGTTGAGTGTGTGTGTGTGTGTGTGTGTGTGTGTGTGTGTGTGCGTGCGGTACTCACAGATGACGGTCAGGGTGTAGTTGAGTGTGTGTGTGTGTGTGTGTGTGTGTGTGTGTGTGTGTGTGCGTGCGGTACTCACAGATGACGGTCAGGGTGTAGTTGAGTGTGATGCTGCCGAAGCCGTTGGTAGCTCTGCACACGTAGACCCCAGCGTCGCCCGTCTCCGCCTCCTTGATCTTGAGTCCCTGCTGCAGGACGCGGTGGCGGCTCCAGCCGCTGTGCACCGTACGGCCGTCCTTCACCCACATGGTCAGGGGAGGGGGGTCTCCCTCCACCGGGCAGGACAGCCGGATCGTCCTGCCCAGCCTGACCGCCTGCCTCTCCTCCACCCGGCGAGTCACCTGTGGGGGTCCTGGAACAAGGGAGCCGGCATTAGCATTGAAACATCAGGAGACACAATATACAACAGGAGAGCAGGCATTAGCATTGAAACATCAGGAGACACAATATACAACAGGAGAGCTGGCATTACAGGCTCACCCGTATTCTGTCCAGAGAGGATGAACATTAGCCCAGGCCAATTCTCACTTAGTCAAAAGCAGTCTTCTGGGATCGTGGTATGCTTACAAAGATAATAAATAGACGTGCTCTTAAGGGCTCCCAAGTGGCGCATCCAGTAAAAGGCGCTCCATGTGGAGTGCAGGATGCGCCCTGTAGCCTGGACGTCCAGGCTATAGGTCCAGGTTATTCCATTGCAGACCGAGGACGGGAGTTCCCAGGGGGCGGTGCACAATTTGACGAGCACTACCCAGAGGGAGGGAGGGTTAGGTCGGCCAGGGTGTCCTCGGCTCACCGCGCACCAGCGACCCCTGTAGTCTGGCCGGGCGCCTGCGGGCTTGCCTGTAAGCTGCCCAGAGCTGCGTTGTCCTCCGACGCTGTAGCTCTGGGTGGCTGCACGGTGAGTCTGCAGAGTGTAAAGAAGCGGGGGGCTGACGGCACACACTTCGGAGGACAAGGTGTGTTCGTCTTCGCCCCTCCCGAGTCAGCGCAGGGGTGGTAGCGGTGAGCTGAGCCGAAAAATAATTGGCCATTCCAAATTGGGGAGAAAATAATAAAAATAATTGGGGACTACTAAATTTAAAAAAATAAATTAATTAAAAAATAAAAAAAATAAAAAAATAAATAGACACGCTCTCTTCTGTAGCATTGGAGAAAGAAACTCCACATTTTTATACTGGAACTTGCGCTCCTTGAACTTGAGGACTACTTATGCCTACAGAGATGAAACTGACCTTTCTGAGCACGAAGGCAGTATTCCAATGCAAGTTGAGAAGCCTCGAGAAAGGCAAAGATCTCAAAAAGCTTTCACAGACCTGGGGGTGAGGATTGACCTGACAGGGTGAAGATCAGCCGAGGCTATTTCTCACTCAGACCTGAGGATGGGGATTATCCTGTAACACCAGCATCAGCATTGAAACAAAAACACATAGAGTGAGTAAGACACGCAGCACAAGGGAGCTGCTAATGAGACTGGGAATCTCAGAGGAAGGTCTCTGTATGTTTGAACCCTCCCAGCAGAGGCGTGTCTGCGCTGCTCCAGTTCAAACAGCAGCAGCAGCTCATTCCTGCAGTGATTTAGTGCCGCTCTGAGTAAAGGGAGCTTTCCATCCTGGGGGGGTGGAAGGAAAACCTTGTTTACGCTGGCGGGGGGGGGGGGGAGGGGGGGGGGTAGCATTTACAGGACCCCAAGCCGGGGCAGCTAGAGAATTTGTCAAAGAACTAAAGATGCAAACTAGGCTTTATTCATTTTTTTGGAAGTTTATTTTTTCCACAGCCTTCCTTGCGTGCACTCGGCTCTTTTTCCCTGACAGCCTTCCTGGAGAGCTCCTCTTTCCATTTACTTTGGCCGCTGCCCCCCTGCCACAGCGCTGGCTCAGTGTGTACATTGGAACCCTGCTTTAATTCATACTTGCTATTGTCACATCCTGTTACAGTATCAGCCAGTCAAATCGCAGCCAAGACTTTCAAAATAAAAACAGAACAAACCATTTGATTCTTCTCTGGCCCTCCTGTACAGAAAGTGTGGGTTCTGTCTCTAAGGGGGCTCAGCCGTACCGCTTCAGTCTGCTGCTCGCACGATACAGCTGCAGGGGGAGCTGGGGGAGGGGGCTCAGCCGTACCGCTTCAGTCTGCTGCTCGCCCGATACAGCTGCAGGGGGAGCTGGGGGAGGGGGCTCAGCCGTACCGCTTCAGTCTGCTGCTCGCTCGATACAGCTGCAGGGGGAGCTGGGGGAGGGGGCTCAGCCGTACCGCTTCAGTCTGCTGCTCGCTCGATACAGCTGCAGGGGGAGCTGGGGGAGGGGGCTCAGCCGTACCGCTTCAGTCTGCTGCTCGCTCGATACAGCTGCAGGGGGAGCTGGGGGAGGGGCTCACAAAGGGCAGCTTGTTCCTGTCTTGAGCTCGGCTTAGAGTGCAGCTTGTTTCAGTCTTGTGCTAAGTTTGGAAGCCACAATCCTCAAGCCTGGCTGCTAAAGGGGCTGGAAGCAGCAGCAGGGAGCTTTGAGAGCAAAGGGCAGCGTTAACAGTGACACTTCTGCCAGAGCAAGCACGGGTACAGCAACAAAACCATACTGAGATTGAGAGGGGTGAACAGCATATTTCACCCAAAAAAACACTTAAACTACTGTCTACACGAAGGGATTTAACTGTCATCCTCCAGAGGGTCCCATTTCACAATCAGCTGATAGACGACTCCAGCAGCTCATATAAATATGTCCCATAGTAAAAGCACAGCAAAGTCTAATAAAGCAAAGTGAAAGCATGGTACAGCATAGGGGGGGCATAGAAAAGAATAGCAGGGTATGACATAGTAATAAACATGGCAAGCCAGGGTAAACAATGGTAAATGCAGAGTTACAAATATAACTGCAGGGGCAAGTTGCCATAACACAGCCTCACCTCTAGGGGGGGTTTCAGGCTAGAAGACAGTTCTTTTTTTACTGTTTCCAGGACCCTCTTGTAAATGAGGCCTCGGTCTCAAGGAGCACATCTCCTGGTTAAGTAAATAAATCAATAAAAACTACATGACAGTAAGTACTGTAAGTAGTGCACTTTATTTTAAATATTATTCAGTATCCATGAGCTGGAGTGGCACTCGAGCACAGTCTCCACACACAGGCACGTCTCCCGTTATTAACCGAATCAGAACCCTCTAGTGACAGCATCATGGAGCACACGGCACAGCCGTCCCTAATGGACAGCCAGCGACTGGGAATCACTCACACGGCTTTCAAACAAAACTCCATTACCGCAGATACTATTACAAGCAATAAGGGCTGTTTCTGATGGTGTCGCCCAGCTGTCTCGTGAGTTTCTAATTGCTGGATTGGTGGGTGTGCTTGACAGTATTGGGAGCCTTGCCTCTTTACAAGCCAAAGCAAGGAGGTTAACTGGCCACACGCTATTGAAAACAAAACAAAGAGATTCATAGTTATGTATTGAATGGTTCAGTCTTTATTTTGCTATCTGACTTACACATAAAAAAAAATCTCATTAAAAAAAAAGCAAAAACCCAGTGAATTAGTAAAGGACCCTTCTACAGTAAAATATAACTTTTACAATTTTACTGTCAACACGGCCAAACAGATGGAGAGAGTGCAAACCCTAACCCTAACCCTAACCCTGACCCTAATCCTAACACATCTCCTTTCAAGAGAGTCCTAACCCTAACCCTAACCCTAACCCTGACCCTAATCCTAACACATCTCCTTTCAAGAGAGTCCTAACCCTAACCCTAACCCTGACCCTAATCCTAACACATCTCCTTTCAAGAGAGTCCTAACCCTAACCCTGACCCTAACCCTAACATATCTCCTTTCAAGAGAGTCCTAACCCTAACCCTGACCCTAATCCTAACACATCTCCTTTCAAGAGAGTCCTAACCCTAACCCTGACCCTAATCCTAACACATCTCCTTTCAAGAGAGTCCTAACCCTAACCCTGACCCTAACCCTAACACATCTCCTTTCAAGAGAGTCCTGATTGGAAATGGGATTGTTTCAACGCTGGTCTGGAACGTGGCGGAGCCTCCCAATGAAAACACACAGAACTCTGGAATTCAGAGGAGTGGGGGAGTTTCAGGACCAATCGGACGGCTGGGAGATGTTTGCACAAGGCACTTTATCATGAGTGCTGAAGGCCCTGGCCTGTGAAGCTCTTTCCCCTGGTTAATGAGAAAGAGGCAGCTGCTGTTCTTGCTAATGGGGGCTGTGTGATCCCTGTTCGGGGTCAGTAATCCCTCGTTACTGAGAGACAAAGAGCTGCCGTGGATTGAGACTCCCTGAGTGAAAGTAAACGGCCCGCGCATACAGGTTAAATCTCCCGTGTCCTCTGCCTGTGCATCAGGGAGGGGTCCTGCCTCTCCGCTGTGTCTACAGAGGATAGAGAACAATGCAGCCTCCCAGCTACCTGACCCCCCCACCCGGAGCCTCAGCCCAGCTGTGCAAACAGTACGAGGGAAGCGAGACTGATGGCATTCTGATGGCACCCATCGGAGGGGTTCTCAATTCCGTGAACAAGCTGCTCTTGTTATTTCTTGTTCTTTTGCACGCTCCGATTGATTCTATCCGCTCCTCCTCCTGGGCCCCAGCCAGCGCTGTGCTGTCCTGTACAGGTGGAAGGAAGTAAAGAACCACACAGCTACAGAACACCCAGCCCAGACACAACAGCCCCTCCCTCCGATGAAAGGACCTGTGCCTGATAAGAGTCTCTGAGATCAGGCTGAGAACGGAAACCCTGCTTCCAGGCAGGTCTGCATTTGATGGCAAATAAACTAACAACGTGTTCAAATCAGCTCACTCTCATTGTAGCGTAAAGTTTACTCAACAGGAAATGTTTTTTTTTTTATTGTGTTTCATGCTTCAAAGCTCTGGATGGTAACTCCATTTGGGCAGGTAGAATAAGGCATGTGTTCTTGTGGAAGGCTGCTCCATGCACACAGTACACAGCGATCCTGCCTCTTTACTGGGGCTGGCACTCGGAGGAGGCATGCTGAGTATGTCACCGTCACTCTGGCACACAACAAAGGCTGCTGATTGCGTGCTTCAATACAATCAAAACAGGCAAAACAAAACTGCAGCTGAAAATAATCTCCAGGGTGTTTCAGACCAGAGAGACTTCCAAGGAGCAGCCTTCATCACATGCATGACAGTACTGAATCCAGCATTGCACAATACTAGCACACACAACCAGGCATGTGGACTGCACATTTACACACAGGCAGACACACTAGCCTCCGACAAGGACTGTGACACCCTACGCTATCCTAGAAACTTACAAAGCAAAACCAATACCAACACTCACAAATGTCATTCAAGGGCTTGTAGGGTTGGTGTTACTCAACACACTCGCATCCTTACTATTACTAGGGAGGTCTCTTTAGGAACTGTGATAACACCCAAACCCACTGCCTTCCACACTGCAGCCCAGCACTCTAACCACTGAGCTCCTCAAACCCACTGCCTTCCACACTGCAGCCCAGCACTCTAACCACTGAGCTCCTCAAACCCACTGCCTTCCACACTGCAGCCCAGCACTCTAACCACTGAGCTCCTCAAACCCATGAAGTATTACACCTTCTTAAGCAAGAACGATGGCACGAATGAACAGATCTCATGTCGGACTCCCTAAAGCTTGCAATGAATCCTATTTTTTGTTCTCACTGTTTGAGTTCTTGTAATCTTGCCTTGGAATCTGTCATGCTTGATAAGCACAGGCGTGAAGCTTGCCCATTACCAGGGTAATGAAGTGGAGAGGCCAGTACCTGCAGCTAACCAAACTTGTACTTTTGATTAAGTGCAACCGGAGTAAACAAGGGGGTGATCAGCGTTTCACAGTGACGCGGAGAGGGGGGGAGGGGGTCTGGACAGGCAATGGCTTGTGTGGCAGGCAGGGGAGGGTGGTCTCCAGCCTTGACCCCTCCGTGGCAGTGAGAATGTGAACAGAGACATCCAGGTGATTGTGATACACACTGGAGACACTGCACTGAGTGCCTCCCCTGACAACAGAGAAAACAGACCCTCCCGGCCTGGTTATATGTACAGCTCAGTGCCTGTCTCTGTCTCTGTCTAATATATAGAGATGTGTGGGCAAAATGGGGGGTGCACTCCGACCCTGAACCCTGGACAAAAGTGAGTGCTCTCGGTATTTCTGCATTTTTATCATGCCTGTCCTATGGTTTTACATGCATATTTTGTAATACACTTTCCTATACCTCTCTGTGCTTTAAATGCTTGCCTATGCTTTCCCATACCTCTCTGTGTTTTACAATACTTCCCTATGCTTTCCCATACCTCTCTGTGTTTTACAATGCTTCCCCATGTTTTCACTGTGCTCTATTACACTTTGCTGTGCTTTTGCTGTGGGACACTTTTAGAAGAGGCATGTGAAACACGCTGGGAATGTCAGAAGGTCTCTTGCGCTGCTGTGGCCAGCAGGCAGGTCCTCATAATAAAAGTCCCAGTGCTTCCAGCTATCCGGTAAGAGCAGTCTGGGGTCAGAAGAACGAGACCCGCAGTGACCTCTCCATTCCTCCTGCAGCCTGCTCTATCAATAGGCACGTTCCTGCTATAACGGGCTGTGTGACGCGTTCCACACAGGGGCTCCTTCACAAATAACAAGCCAGGGGACACAGAAACATGACATCAAGAACTGGAGTACTGGAGCTCCAAAGTATTTACAATAGAGGCAATCCAAACACAATAAAGAGTGTGTGTGTGTGTGTGTGTGTGTGTGTGTGTGTGTGTGTGTGTGTGTGTGTGTGTGTGTGTGTGTGTGTCAGTGTGTGTGTTCGACTCACAAATGCAGAGCCACTATCCCAGAGAGTGCAAACACTGTCAGTGCTTCAGTAAATAGAGGATACAATACAGGCTGCGAGGTCATGAAGACAAAGGCAAGGTCCCTGGAATGAAGTGTGTGATTTCTACAGTGCTAATGAAGTCTGCTGGAACCCCAACAGGAGCGCTAGCCCTTAACATTGCACACACACGCACAATAAGATGCATGGCAAGCTGTGAATCTCTCCCGAGGAGAGACTCCTTGCGAAACATCTTGTGAGGTTGCTGGCTTTACTGAGTGTCCGTTTTTAAAGCTCCTTTTCCACTGCAGGGGTGGAATAAGACTCCCATTGCACAGCAGTCTGATCCATTCCTGGTGTCACTATGAGTTTAATCAGACACACCTGAGCTTGTTACCTCTACACTGGGGCTAATCAACCTCCTAGTAAAACCTGGAAAGGGTGACACTGCTATGCAATAGGAGTCTTATTTCCATCCCAGCTGGTCATCGTCATACAGGCATGAAGGTTTTGGTCTGGGTGGTTTCCTGATGTGTGTACAATTCAGAATCCACACACATATTCAGCTAATAATACAACTCTTAAACTAGGAAACTGAGGGCTGAAAATCCACTGCCAGCATATTCTCAAGAAACGCCTTCAAATAAATGCAAGCGAAGATGAACTGTAAGGTAGAGCGCTGGAGGGAGCGCCTGGGATAACAGTACAGCTCCCTTCGGTCAATAGCAACACCAGAACAAGATCACATGAAGCCAGGAGATGAGGAGTGTGAGGAGCCCGTTTGAAAGAGCAGAGTGCCTCATCTCATTTACACAGCCCAACCCTTGCTCTTATTGTATTACTTGTATTGTAACACTTGAAATGTATTTGCTTACGATTGTAAGTCGCCCTGGATAAGGGCGTCTGCTAATAAATAAATAAATAAATAATAATAACCCAGGAGCCCTGGAGTGCTCTGTGACTTGTTCTTTACTGTAATGTCGCCATTATTTTGCAAGTCGGTGAATTTGAGGGATTTCCGTCCAAAGCTTCATTTCACTGTGTTTGTTTATTCGTGTTTTTTAAAAGGTCCTGACTTTCATGAAGTTGGATTTGTATATTTTGATAGTAAACACGGCGGCCTTTTAAAGAACAGGGAGTGTTCGACAAGCGAACTTTTCATCAGTATCCGAAGAGACATTTCTCTCATCCTATCAGAACCACATCTTGCATGAATCATATGCAAAAACACCCACAGCGATTAAACCCCGCGCTGCTGCGTTTAGAAACACCGGCAAAAGAAGCGCAAGCAATTCAATGGCAAAGATTTCGACTAGCAGTCCTGTTCAGAGTCGCCAGTGTCTGCGTAAAAACAACATATACCGGTAAACTAACTTCAAGAACGCAACTAAATCAAATAAACTCCTCAACTGAAAAAAAACGAGAGAAATCATCCAGAAATCCACTAAATGTGACAGAAATAAACTGCTGTCCACGCAGAAACGCAGATGATAAGACAGAAGGTACTGACGATGAGGAGCACACAGCTCATAAAGGCGTTTGATTATTTCCTGCTCATGTATTCACATCAGTAAAACAAATGAGACACAAGGACCGACAGTGTAATTAAAAAAACAGACTCGAAAGAGCTGCAATCACGTTTGTGGATTCCGCGAATACGCATTGACATGAAATAGCATAATCTAATCAATTCGCAATGTTCACCTCCTGTATTGAAACACGGAAACACACTAACCTGCCACTTACAGTGTGGAGTATTTCACTCACACGTATTCTCACTAATTGCCCATTTAACAATGTAGGCTGAGAATGCTACAATTTCTCCACTGATGAAAAACCAGGACTCAATACCAAAGATGAAGAGTATAGTTTTTATTTCTATTTTAAATTATTGTAATGTTTAAATGAACCACACACCCGAATCTATGTATGTATGTATGTATGTATGTATGCATGTATGTATGTATGTATGTATGCATGTATGCATGTATGCTTGTATGTATGTATGTATGTATGTATGTATGATTATCATTATTATTATTATTAAGCTGCTTTTTCATTTGTATTCCGGTGAGCGGATGAAAAGCACATTATATTTATATTATTGAATGAACTCGATAAAGGACGCATTGTATAAACGCATACAGATGTGTCCATTCAAGGAACCGCTCCTGTTACTCGATGCAATCAAAACCCGTGCTTTATTTTTACAACCTCCCAACATATATAACGTCCTAACCGCAGCACTGAGGTGAAACATAAGGGCCATTGTTAAAGCCGTGAGCCTGCAGATCCAACACCACGCACAGTTCAGACACCTATTCTTGATCTGCCAGTACCGCTGTTTCTTATTACAGCGCCTATACAGCGGCCGCTTGTTCAGCACCGAGCTTTAAAAGCATAGATTATCACAGAGCGGGCCGCTAGAAACACGGGCTGCGTGTCATCGTGTTATGAAAATACAAACTCGTTTAGTTGGATGTGTTTTCTTAACTCTGTTAAAGCACTCGGAACACGTTGCAATGCACTTACCCCTGGCCTCGCTCGTCAGCAGAAGAATGGACGCAGTCACACAGACGTGCACGATGATCTCCATGTTAAAATAATTCACAAACCCGAATTCTTAAACTGCAAAGAAAGGAAATCTCTTATTAGAGTCATGCCCTTTTCATGTGCATATAGAGTGCAGACGCGGCTGAATCTCTCGCCACACGAAGCTGTGTTTGGCTGTTGTGTAGGTCGGGGCTTTTGAAAAGTAAAACGTTTTTTTTTTTGTTTTTTTTTTAAAGTGTGTTTTTAAGCCAGATAAATATATAAATGTACAGAACTGTCCTGAAGTGTCTAAATGTGATGAAATACTTGGTTCATCCTCATAAATACATTAATTAATACAGGGCAGCAGTGTGGAGTAGTGGTTAGGGCTCTGGACTCTTGACCGGAGGGTTGTGGGTTCAATCCCCAGTGGGGGACACTGCTGTTGTACCCTTGAGCAAGGTACTTTACCTAGATTGCTCCAGTAAAAACCCAACTGTATAAATGGCTAATTGTATTTAAGATAATGTGATATCTGTATAATGTGAAATAATGTATAATGTGATATCTTGTAACAATTGTAAGTCGCCCTGGATAAGGGCGTCTGCTAAGAAATAAATAATAATAATAATAATAATTAATATTGCGGACAAGCTCTGAACTCAGCAGTCCTTTACTATAATAAACCTTACACACGCACTAAACATATAACTAACAGAAAATGTGAAGCCGGTCGATATTCTATTAATATATATATACTGAGTCCAGTAATATCAAGCAGCAGTCCATAACCACAGCTCCAAACATCCAAACTCACCTGTTTATTCCGCACCCGCTGTTCACAACATCCACAGCCACAACGCGCCGCCTTTATTCTGAATCAAAGTATTCCTAAGCAATCAAACAGCCCTTCATAATATACTGATATTGTATAGAGAGTTTAACACACGTGTGCTGTCTGCTATACCTAAGCAGATTTTCTGTTTAGCGGTTTCAGAAAGCGCTGCTCAAGTTAAAATAAGGTCCACGCGTCTGTTCGGCTCCTGTGGCAGGGTGCGTGTCAGTGGGCTCTCGGTCTGTTGTCCACAGGGTAGGTAGTCGACCTGGTCAGCTTTGCAAGCCCATTGTTGATTGGGTTAATGATGATGATTGCGAACCGGTCCCTCGCGATTCTCCTCTGACCTCACAATACACACTCGCATCCTTTACAAGCTGAAAACTTTGCCTCAAAGTTTTGCAGCTGTAGACAGCTTCCAGCCAATCACAGCCCGGCTAGAGGAACGGTCTTCAAGCCGATTGGCCTCCGCAGTGCCATGCAGCGTGAGCGCCCCCTGCGGGCGGATAGGTTGCGTAAAAAAGAAGTTTGGATTGAGCTGCATAATGTGGTTTGGAAACGAGCACACATTAACAATCTCGCCTTTCAACAGCCGCGAAGAACAGGATGTGCATTGACATTCCTTAAATACACTGAACAGCCCGTATGGAACTTAGAGTCATGGCAAATATAGAACAGAACCTTTCTGTATAGCACTACAGTACTTCAAATGCGGGGGATGAACACGCAACTGTAAAGTTATAAGAAATACTGCAGGTTGAGCCAATACGTGTTACTATTATTATTATTATTATTATTATTATTATTATTATTATTATTATTATTATTTGCATATTTGCATTATTTTTATTAGTGGTATATGTAGTATAATTGTCGTATTTTTATAAAACCCCAAACACTTCTGTAATGTTACACTTTTTACAGTAGAAATATTGCTCACATGTGTCCGTTTCTTTTATCGTGGCTTCTAGCAATCATCTCGATATCGCTCCGTGCTTTGATTGTTTCCACACTGTTAAGTAGTGTCGATTTGAATTGATATAACCATCAATACACAATGATCAAGACACAGGCTGTACTCCCCCCCCCCCCCCCCCCCCCCCCCCTCTCCTCACCTTTAAAGCGGTACCCCCCCCTCCCTCAACACGCAGAGAAGAATGAATCACTCTGAAGAACGCCGCACTAATTTGGTATTTTAGGAGACTTCAAACACGCCACTGCGCTTTTATCGTTCGCATTGAAATGTAAATGTGGCTCACGTCCAAACGAGTTGCTTTGAACTGGTGACTGAATAAAGCAAGTCAGCGAGACACAGCGTGCGCTGCTGCTTCAGACTGCACTATGCTTTCATCGCAGGGTTTTAAACATGCGACCTACACATTCACGTGTAGGACACTCATCTTCTTAAGACAAGTTCATATGTGAAGGCTGGCGAGTTTACTGAATTATTAAACGGATCCCTATGCAGGGCCTACCTATGAAAAGAATGCGCAGATTACATCATCGAAATCTTATTTCACATATTTTGATTTCATATATCAACATTATTTCTCATTTCTCTTTATTATACCCGTATAATTATTTATTAATCTCACACGTTGCATAAAATAACACAAATAGTTTAAGCTGAGGCACAACGCGCGTCTGAAGTGTATTCTCAAAAAACTAAAACCACCCGCAAGACGCGATTCAAATCTGGTATAAGGTTTCATTATATTTTCATATTCACGATTCATGAACAGCATTGGATTTCACTTCTTTCCATTCCGAGTTGAAATAAGAAAAAACAACAACATTCAACTCCTCCGGCAGTAATTACTTTGGCTGAGATGTTAATTCTTTCCAAAAAACAACCCCAGACTTTTCCAAACATACTTGAAGAGTGTAAAAATACCTCATTCAAAAACAAAACTGAAGCACATCCCTTTCGCTCAATCCCAGCCGCTTGTTCTTCCATCCTCGTTCCATGGCGAGCTGTGTTATTGAAGACCTTCATTATAGACGCAGAGAACAGCAGACGCTGCAGGCTGGGTGCGTGCATGCTTCTCTGTGCTCACCCTCAACTCACAAGCGTGTGGTACAAGCAAATACAGCACGACACGATGCACTTAACCTCAATAAGGTCTCTTCATAAACGCCTGCCTAAGACTTGTGAACAGTCAAGCAGACCAGACTGGAAGGGCTATGTGAACCATGCTATTATGTGTTCCTGAGAAGTCAAATGTAGACGCATATCCACATATGGGAGGAGGTTAGGGTTAAGACTAATGAAACGGTTCTGCACCCAGATTCCCTATTGAAATAAATACTGTATGCAAGAAAGCGTCTCTTCCCGTGCTGGGTCCATTGCACGGGAGTCAGCAGTGCTCCCCACTCATTAGAGTTGTTTTGTGAATTGAAGTTTTGTTTAATTGATCAAGTGGCAGATTTCAAAGCAACACAAACTGGGGTCAATGTAACACACTGAGCAATGGATGAAATGCATGGACAAGGAGGTGACTGCAGAAACCTTTCAGATCAAATCACACCACCACATCACAAAGTACACTGTTTATATTGAGGCTAGACACAGCAGCAAACAGCATGCCTGCTCAGGGACCACAGATCCAATGCTGACAATCATATTACTAATACATTACAAACAAGGACACCATTATCATTCAAGACAGGACTCTCAATACTGTAACCTGCAACTTTAATGTTTAAAACATTCATATCAGTTTGTTTTGCTCTTGGATCCTGCACCACAGCACTGTACATGGCATGGTTTCATATTGGATCCTGCACCACAGCACTGTACATGGCATGGTTTCATAATGGATCATGCACCACAGCACTGTACATGGCATGGTTTCATATTGGATCATGCATCACAGCACTGTACATGGCATGGTTTCATATTGGATCATGCATCACAGCACTGTACATGGCATGGTTTCATATTGGATCCTGCATCACAGCACTGTACATGGCATGGTTTCATATTGGATCCTGCACCACAGCACTGTACATGGCATGGTTTCATATTGGATTCTGCACCACAGCACTGTACATGGCATGGTTTCATATTGGATTATGCACCACAGCACTGTACATGGCATGGTTTCATATTGGATCATGCACCACAGCACTGTACATGGCATGGTTTCATATTGGATCATGCATCACAGCACTGTACATGGCATGGTTTCATATTGGATTCTGCACCACAGCACTGTACATGGCATGGTTTCATATTGGATTCTGCACCACAGCACTGTACATGGCATGGTTTCATATTGGATTCTGCACCACAGCACTGTACATGGCATGGTTTCATATTGGATTATGCATCACAGCACTGTACATGGCATGGTTTCATATTGGATTATGCACCACAGCACTGTACATGGCATGGTTTCATATTGGATTATGCACCACAGCACTGTACATGGCATGGTTTCATATTGGATTCTGCACCACAGCACTGTACATGGCATGGTTTCATATTGGATTATGCATCACAGCACTGTACATGGCATGGTTTCATATTGGATTATGCACCACAGCACTGTACATGGCATGGTTTCATATTGGATTATGCACCACAGCACTGTACATGGCATGGTTTCATATTGGATTATGCACCACAGCACTGTACATGGCATGGTTTCATATTGGATTCTGCACCACAGTCCAACACTACACATGGAATGGTTTCACAGCAGCAGCTACACATGTAGAGAGGGGTGCTCTTCAGCCTCCGTGTCTCTTGATCAACTCTGCAGACGAGACAAACAGCAGATCGGTTAGGGTTATATTATAAATAGCATTCTCTTAACCTGACACTCAAATTATTTTAAAATGAACACAAACCCCTCCAACCCTGGCTGCCCCAACATTAAGCAAGTCACATTAACTCTTATTCTGCAGAGCTGGTTCCATGCAATAATTTCACAATTTGTCTGCAAAAAAAACAGTTGAAATGCCTCCAGTAGCAACCGTGTCCCAGGTCTTCTAGTCAGGTCAGCGCGGAAAGGAGCCGGGTAAACCTGTGCCAAAGTCCTGCCGATTAATATCCCAAGATTAAAGCATCACAGTGAGGAAGTGCCCTCTGCCATGATCGTACAGACTTGGTTTAGCGATGAAGCTTCAATCATACAGAGCTGCCCTTGGAGCTCTGACAATACTATACCTGGGCATTCAGCTGTGAGGAGGCTGCCGTCTCATGATTCAGAGATCCACCAACAGAATCCATGCCTGATGAATACATGAAAGCAAACTATGAAACACGGATTCAATCTTTTTCTGCATTATGTCCAATGCATGCAACATGCAGTTAAGCTTTTAAAAGACATTTCATATTTTTTTGTATCACTCAATCCCTTATATCAGAGTTTGATGTTATGAAGGGGGAGAGTTCCCTTGCAAACTCAATGAGGTTTTCCTGGAGTTTATAAATATAAAGAACTAAGCACGCAGGTAAGGCACCACTCTATTTCTGCCCTCTAGTTGCAGAAAAAGGCAACCAGTCCTGAAAATCTTTGTGTGTATCTGTGTGCACCCATGACTAGGGCTGCTCCAGGGGAGCTGGTTCAGTCCACTCTCAGAGGGTGCAGAGCGCGGCCACAGCCCGGCTTCAGCAGCCACTAAAACAGTGTCTCGCACAGCCAGGCTACCGGGCCGTGCCTTCCTCTCCCAGCAGTGTAACACCGGCACAGGCACGGGGAGACGCCTGGACAGCTGACTACCGCTGGGTGCAACGACCCTGTGCAGATCGATGAATGAGATGCTTTCTGTACATTATCACACTCAAGGTATGCATCGGAATACAACAGAGCTCACTGTAGTTCACCAAATGGTTCTTCTGGTAAGAGTGCTTTCTAGCTGTGAATACATACCCTCCCCTATCTCTGTGTGTTTAACAAAACCATCCATCTTTAAATGATAATTCAATCTTACTATACCTCACACAAGCAGTGAATGTGGACCATGACAGCCGTGGTGCTGTAGATCCTATGGGGTCCTGCATCCCGTTACACCCCCACTGCTGGAGAACGGAAGGGATTACCAGGGGACATCACTGTCAGCATGGCCAGGGACCAGGTCACGCAGGGCAGCTTCACATTCATCAGTCTGTGTGGAGAGAAGAGACCTCAGCAATTAAACTAGCTTCAGAAACTGTTTGCAAGAGCATGCAGCAACACGCCATGGTTACCCACAGACTCGAAAGACTAGGCAAGTGGTATTGTCCAGGTACAGACTTACACAACGTGTTCAGTACATAGATGGCATGGATATAACTGAGCACAAGCCAACTAATGCAAACATCCATCCTGTAAATGTGATTATACTTAACTAAACAGAAACCGACGCCAATGGGATACAGCAGGATAACGTGAAATTGTACATTTAACAATTTCTATCAATTAAATTGGTGCACACCGATAATCTATTCCAGAGCTAGGAGTATTCACTGCCGTATGGTTGCTACTGCATGCAATCCTTCAAACCTGTATTCATCAGCGTGGATCTGTGTGCACCCAGACTAGGGCTGCTCCAGGGGAGCTGGTTCAGTCCACTCTCAGAGGGTGCACAGCGCGGCCACAGCCCGGCTTCAGCAGCCACTAAAACAGTGTCTCCCACAGCCAGGCTACCGGGCCGCGCCTTCCTCTCCCAGCAGTGTAACACCGGCACAGGCACGGGGAGACGCCTGGACAGCCGACTACCGCTGGGGCGACAACACGATTCGAGAGATGGGTTCAAATCGCTGTGGGAAACATTATAACGGGTTTGGGGTCATAACTAGACTAACCATCCCTAGCCCACCACAACACTGCTCTCCATTGTCGCGGGTATAACTTTCGACAGCTTCCCTAAACCAAATTTCAAACTAAAAGTAACTCATGTTCATTGCGTTTCTTAAACCAGATAAGTAAAACGGCATTGCCCAAGAGAAAAACATCTAGAATATTCTTAACACGGGAACACGCACCAGGGATCTTCCTCATAGTAATCGACGTGCCTCCTAAACAATACGGCAAAACATTCCCAAACTCGCATCGGGTAAGCTGCAGCCTCGCAGAGGATGCAAGCTCTCCTTGTATCTCAGAGACAGGCGCTAAACAATATGCATTTAAAACAAGGATTACAAAGATCGAAGCGGATTGACTTTCAAAAATACTAACCTCCTACCAACCTTCATCCGCCGGTATCAGCAAGACCGAGCATGCGCTGCGGAAGCCTGTTTTATAGTTCAAGCTTGCACCATCGAGTTCTCCCTGTGGATGTGCACAGCGATGATGCATTGTGGGACACCGGAGGTTTGTTGGAACGCAATAATCTGCCCATGTGAAAACTCGAGCGGTGCGGTTGTGTTGTGTTGTTCAGTGCAGTGCTCTGCGCCGTTGCGAGCTCGTACTACAAGGCGGTGAGAAGGAAGCGCTCTTTCATGCACACCGCTGTGTCACTTTATTTACAGCCTCATATGAGCACATTTGCATGAACGCTTCAATATTAAACAGCTGCTGGGGTTTGCAATGCACAACGGATTTCTTAAATAGGTATCTTCTGTGCTCCCTGGATAGCGCATTTTAATATATGTATGCCAGTCTATGACTCCCCAGAATGACAGCTGAACGGCTGTCCTGTGAGAGCTCCGTCGCCTCCGGTCTGTCGTCAGCCTCAGTGTGTATTTGCCGCAGTTATCACTTTACCTTAGCCACGTATTTATGATCGCTCAGCATTATAACAGCGGGAGCTGTTCCTCTCTGGACTGCAATGCCACTGGTAGAGCTCAGTGGAATCTATTTCGACCCCCTAATGCGAGTCTTGTTAAAGTAGTCTGAGATTAATATTGATCAGTTTCTGAATAATGAAAGCCCATTTTCCCCATATTGGAATTTGCCTGTGAAAAGCACAGCTTGTGCTTGCAGGTGTGACTGGATTCATTGTGAAAGAAAGTAACACACAAACATTCAAGAGTTTGAATCTCAGATTTTATTAAAAAACCAATCTTGTTACTATGTAATGTTGCAGAAGAATAGGATGCGATTCCGTGACTCCTGAACTCCCAACACGGTACTTAGACCTCACCCCCTCGTCAATGTTAATGTATAAGCAGAGCCATTAGCTCAGCCCAGCCACAACCCCACTCTGAACCTTCAGCAGCTCAGGGGCCCCTGCAGTGTGCAGCAGGAACTGAAACTTAGAGATCAGTTATTATTTCTGCTCAGCTTTACCTTTAAACACTCACAAAGGAATTATCTTAGCACTAGAAAGAAACTGCCTTTCTTCATACTAGTGATTTCTGCATTTTGAAAACTGTGCATCTATATATATATATATATAAATAAAATGTCACTACATGGATGTTCTTGCAGAATATCTAATCTAAACAGATTGTTGTCACAGAGACGAGCTTCACTTTCATGTTAAGAGCGGTCACATGCTTTGTCTTTATAAAATGTGTGGGATAAAGCTGCACTAATCCTTGCAGAAAGAGGGATCACAGGAAACTATAGAACAGTATTCCGTGTTCAGATTAGCACCCAGAACCCCCTCCCTCTCCCCCCTCTCCCTTTTTTTCTACATGGCAATTTACAAACACACCATAAGTACAGGAACATTCACTGATCACAGGCCAGACCGTGCATAGACCACAGCAGGCATCCCAGACTGTGATAAAGGAACAGCCCTGTGACAAGGCACTGCCGGGGTTCTGCTGCCCATGCTTCCCACATGACATGGCGTTTATAAATCACCCTGTACAGAAGGACGGTCGCTGCTTTATGAAAAGCCTGTCACCAAGCACACCTTTCCCATAAAGACCCCACCAGCATTAATATAGTGGACAGCTGGTCTTACATTATATTCATTTTAATAAATCCAGTTTCTTAAACTGTACAATAAAGAAGAGAGTTGTAACTGAGACAGGTCGAGAGGGACACATGTTGGTAATAGAGCTGCACTGCAGGGCAGTATTGCAGCAGCTGCGAGAGCTCACGTGTGAATGTGGCAGGAATCTGGAGCTCAGTTTCTTGTTTCTTTGTTACTATGATGCTGCTGCTGCTGCTGCTGCTGCAGACTCGGAGCTGGACAGGGGCAGAAACGGCCACACCTTGTGACGCTCCTCGCAGTGTCTCTGTTACAGTCCTTTCTGGTGGTTTTAAATAATTTAAGTTCAAACAGAAGTATGCAAAAGACAGGACCAGACAAAGCGAGGTCTATCCTGAGTGCAACTCACCCAAGCGACATTCTAGACAACGTACCATAATTACCACCTTCATCATTTTTACAACAGGACGAAAAAAAAAGAAAACATCTTTAAAAATGCTGAAAAGATATACTTCTGAACTACTAAATTACACAATTACGAGAGAACAGAAAAAACAGCTATGTATAGAATACTGCAAAAACACAGTATACGAGAATGACTCGTGCGTGTTATTCGCTCAGGAGAGCAGATGGTCGATGCGCGCCCAAGCTTCTTCAGCCCCCAGGTGTGGATGCCCCAGGGCAATTCAGCGTGGTGAGGGGCTCTACTGCTGCCCCTCCTTCTTCTCTTCACTGCCAGAGCTGCTGCTGCCGCCGCTGCTGCCCTCCCTATCAGATGCCATCTGGAAACACAAACGATAGTATTCACATTGTTGAAACAGGTTGAAGTAGTTGCACAGTGCTCCCTCCATAATCCAGAATTCGATAACTCGCTGTTGGCGCACATTGACAGTAAATTGTTCATCCCAAGCGCAGCTGAAGCTGAGCAGCAGTATTAAACCTGGACAGACTCAACAACAACACAAAGCAATCCAGAAGGGCATTCCAGAACCCCAAGGCTGTTCCACAGAAAGAGTAACGACACAGCTCGAGGAGAGACGTCAAGGGGCCCAGGGTACCTACCTTCTTATAGGCCATCTCGAAGAGCTTGAGCGATGCCTGCTGCAGGGTGCTCGCAGCTTGCTTGATGTTTTCACCCGTCTCAGAGTCCTTCCTGGCCAGCAGCTCTTTCACTTTGACGATCTCTTCTTTCAGTTTGTTGCACTGAGAGGAAGAGGAGGAGTCGTTACTACAGTTACACAAGAGCAAGGGCCTTCAATAATTACAGGAGGAGTGCACAGGTTCCCATCAACCACCTGAAGGCAGGTCTCAATGAAATGTATACGCATCAGGAAACGCAGCTGGAACATATAGGAGCTCAGGTTAGAGGGACCCCAGTCCAATCACAGCCAGCACTGAACACACTGCAGGGCAGAGACTTCCACTGCACAGCAGGGAAGGAAATACGACTCCTGTTGCACAGCAGGTCCACCCACTCCAGGTTTTACTAAAAGCTTGATTAGCCACACTGTACAGGTAACAAGCTCAAGTGTGTCTTATAAAACACATAGTAAAACCAGCAATGGATCAAACTGCTGTGCAACAGGAGTCTTGTTTCCATCCCTGTATTAACCCCACAGCAGGCTGTGTGGGCGAGGCACACACACACCTCATCGGCAGGGAGCTGTTCCTTGAACTCCTCCATCTTAGATTCTGTGTCGTGAACAATCCCCTCGGCCATGTTCACAGCTTCGACGCGCTCCTGTGGAGAAAAACACACAGCGTCAGACCATCGACCTGCTCCCAGCTCCCACCTTACCCGCACTGCACCCCAGCTGCAGATCAAGTTTAGCAGGCTGTCTAGAGCCCCCCCCCACGCTCTCATACCTTCCTCCTCCTGTCCTCCTCAGCGTACTTCTCTGCGTTCTTCACCATGTTCTCAATGTCATCCTTGCTGAGGCCGCCAGATGACTGGATTATAACTGGGAGGAAAAAAAAAAAAGAAAGAGAACAGGCTGAGCCATGAGGAGCCAGACACATTCCCATTCCTTTTCAATCCATTTAAATTCCTTCAAATCTGCAGTGTTGAGTGGGGTTCTCTTTCCAGCACTGCAATCGTTCCTTGTTACTACAGGTCTCTCTCTCTCTATTCTAGTCTGCAGTGCAGAATCTCCTGCTTACTCTGCTGCTCGCGGCCGGTGCCCTTGTCCTTGGCTGACACATGGACGATCCCGTTGGCGTCAATGTCAAAGGTCACCTCGATCTGGGGGACTCCGCGGGGTGCAGGGGGGATCCCAACCTGTGGGAAGGGCAACACAATTGTTAATACCATCACAGAAAAGGGGGTGGGCAACCAGCAATGGCAGTAAGACACCTCCTGCACTGCAGCTTCACCCATGCCAGGTTTTAATAGGAGCTTCAATACCCCTGTTGTACAGATACACTTGCGCCTGTTACCTTATTAAGCTCATAATAAAAACCAGGAATGTATTGAATGGCTATGCAATGGGAAGTCTGACTTTAATCCCTGCTGACTAAACTATTTAAAAAGCATTGAACAGGTCACTTTGGACACAGCAGCAGAGCAAATAGGGGCCCAAGAAGACAAACAGAATACAAATACAGCAACTACACAGCGATTTGTCTTCAGCTTTCCAGCAGACCCTCTCTATATTTTCCGATAAGGGCAGAGCTGGCATTATCATGACTCGGGAGTCACAGGGCGACTTACCAGAGTGAACTGCCCCAGGACCTTGTTGTCAGCAGCCATCTCTCTCTCTCCCTGGCACACCTTGATCTCCACCTGCGTCTGTCCATCAGCTGCTGTGGAGAACACCTGCAAACAGGGAGACTTGTTACAGGGCAATCACAGGGCAGCTCTACAGCCTCTCTCAGTGTGTTAATGCAATCACAGGACAGCACTACAGCCCCTCTCAGTGTGTTAATGCAATCACAGCTCTACAGCCTCTCTCAGTGTGTTAATGCAATCACAGGACAGCCCCACAGCCCCTCTCAGTGTGTTAATGCAATCACAGGACAGCACTACAGCCCATCTCAGTGTGTTAATGCAATCACAGCTCTACAGCCTCTCTCAGTGTGTTAATGCAATCACAGGACAGCCCCACAGACCCTCTCAGTGTGTTAATGCAATCACAGCTCTACAGCCCCTCTCAGTGTGTTAATGCAATCACAGCTCTACAGCCCCTCTCAGTGTGTTAATGCAATCACAGCTCTACAGCCCCTCTCAGTGTGTTAATGCAATCACAGCGCTACAGCCCCTCTCAGTGTGTTAATGCAATCACAGCTCTACAGCCCCTCTCAATGTGTTAATGATATATCATGAAAACATTGCTGAGTTTCCAGCAGACTTCATTAGCACTACATAAATCAGACACTTCATTCACCTGGCCCTTCTTGGTGGGGATGGTGGTGTTGCGGTTGATGAGCTTGGTGAAGACCCCCCCCAGGGTCTCGATGCCCAGGGACAGGGGGGTGACGTCCAGCAGCAGCACGTCCGTCACGTCCCCGGCCAGCACGCCCCCCTGGATGGCGGCTCCGATGGCCACGGCCTCGTCGGGGTTCACAGACTTGCTGGGGGCGCGTCCGAACAGGTCCTGCACTGTCTGCTGCACCTGGGGGAGCACAGAGCACAGAAACATTCACATCAAGAGCAAGCAACCGCCTGGAGTGGAGCAGGGAGAAAGTGGTGTCAACTGCAAACAGTGCGAGTTTCAACTGTTACTGTGAAACATTTGACTGATATATAAAAAGAATTAACTACTTTAATAATTAAGATGGTGAGTTTTCAATTTATCAATTACTTTTTTCTTCATTAAGTATTTCTAGCGATCGAGGAATAATCCTATTGGATACTGATTCTCCTTGGATATAAAGCTGCTTGCTGTTTTTAAATTCTATCTCTATACACCCCCACACACACACACCTGTCCAGTAAGCGCAGTGCAGGTAGCTTAGGCACTGAATGGCGCTGGCAGCTGGCAGCAGGACATTACCTTTGGCATGCGGGACATGCCCCCGACCAGCAGCACCTCCCCGATCTCGCTCTTGCTGACTTCGGCGTCCTGCATGGCTTTCTGGCAGGGAGCCACGGTCCTGCGGATCAGATCGCCCACGATGCCCTCGAACTGCGAGCGGGTCAGCTTCATGTTCAAGTGCTTGGGACCCGAGGCGTCCATCGTCAGGTAGGGCAGGTTGATGTCAGTCTGCACGGGAGAGAGAAGAGACAGCTCAGCATGGAGGATTCAGGAGAGAGCGAGCTCAGCATGGAGGATTCAGGAGAGAGCGAGCTCAGCATGGAGGATGCAGGAGAGAGAGAGCTCAGCATGGAGGATTCAGGAGAGAGCGAGCTCAGCATGGAGGATTCAGGAGAGAGCGAGCTCAGCATGGAGGATTCAGGAGAGAGCGAGCTCAGCATGGAGGATTCAGGAGAGAGCGAGCTCAGCATGGAGGATGCAGGAGAGAGCGAGCTCAGCATGGAGGATGCAGGAGAGAGCGAGCTCAGCATGGAGGATTCAGGAGAGAGCGAGCTCAGCATGGAGGATTCAGGAGAGAGCGAGCTCAGCATGGAGGATTCAGGAGAGAGCGAGCTCAGCATGGAGGATTCAGGAGAGAGCGAGCTCAGCATGGAGGATTCAGGACAGAGAGAGCTCAGCATGGAGGATTCAGGAGAGAGCGAGCTCAGCATGGAGGATTCAGGAGAGAGAGAGAGAGCTCAGCATGGAGGACTCAGGAGAGACACAGAAGCACTGCTCTAGCCAGGCTCGCTGCTGATTACGCAGTGCTGAGCCGGAGGAACGTTTATTAAAAGCAGATACGGAGTAGGTGTTTGATGCATCTAACTTTAATAAGGAATCAAATTATACCTTTTAAATCAAACACACACTTTTTAGATGCAATACTCAGGACTGTGCAATACTATACTAGAATATTTAAGTTGACACCCACACAAGTCACTATCTACAGCTCTGTGTGTATCTGTGTGCACCCCGACTAGGGCTGCTCCAGGGGAGCTGGTTCAGTCCACTCTCAGAGGGTGCAGAGCGTGGCCACAGCCTGGCTTCAGCAGCCACTAAAACAGTGTCTCCCACAGCCAGGCTACCGGGCCGCGCCTTCCTCTCCCAGCAGTGTAACACCGGCACAGGCACGGGGAGACGCCTGGACAGCTGACTACCGCTGGGGTGTGGTCCACAAGAACTAATGGAGTCCTCCTGGATGATAAGCCATTGTCTGGATGGCAGGGGCTGGGAAGGCTGTTGCAGCAGCAGGCACTCGTGGTCCAACCACAGCTGCTCCACACATGCCTTTGTGGTCCCGTACCTGCAGGGAGGAGGACAGCTCACACTTGGCTTTCTCAGCAGCCTCCCGGACTCTCTGCAAGGCCATGTTGTCCTTGGTGAGGTCGACACCGGACTGCAAAAGAGAAAGAAAGAAAAAAGTGAGCAAACGGTAAATCCTTTTACCATACGAACTCACTCACACGTGGAAAGCACAGAAAACACCAAACAGCGTGTCTGCCTCCCGGACCTCTCTCTTGAACTCCTTGACGATGTGTCTCAGCAGGGCCTGGTCGAAGTCCTCCCCTCCCAGGAAGGTGTCTCCGTTGGTGGACTTGACCTCGAACACACCCTTCTGGATCTCCAGGACAGAGATATCGAAGGTCCCGCCTCCCAGATCATACACAGCGATGCTGCACAGAGACAAGAGAAGGGCGAGCCAGGGTCAGCCGGGTACTAAACACACACACACGAGAAACTAGAACAGCATTACTGCCCCACAGCCCTTGCTTCCCCCTATTCTAGGACACCCACAACGTCTATCAAGTTGATGGATTCTGGAACAGAAAGGCATGATATTAAATAGATAAAGAGTGTGGTTAACGTTCCCAGCGTTCGGCCGGCATGGTTTGTTTGCAGTCCTGTCGTAGTATTCACTGTGTACCCAGCAGCACAACAGGGTCCTGTTCCCCACACTTACATTTTGTCCTGGGACTTATCCAGCCCGTAGGCCAGAGCAGCAGCGGTGGGCTCATTGATGACACGCAGCACATTGAGCCCGGAGATCTGGCCAGCATCCTTGGTGGCCTGGAGAGAGAGACAGAGAGAGACACAGAGAGAGAGAGAGAGAGAGAGAGAGAGAGAGAGAGAGAGAGAGAGAGAGACACGGAGAGAGAGAGAGAGACACAGAGAGAAGTTTAGTGCTACAGATTACTGACCTCATCCAATTCTACTGCAAACGTTAAATATATGAATACCACTGCTGAAAACACACAAACCACATTGCTGCTACTATCCAGCTAAGGATGCAATCTGTTTCAGTTTTCATAATTTGCTACAGCACATGACTGTGTGTATGGTTTAAGACTTTGAAGCATATTTCTATTAAATAACCAAACCATCAGGAAGTCAGACAGACAGACAGACGCTGGTCTAAGCCAGCCTATCGGTTGTAAGCAGTGTGCTCCTCACCTGTCGCTGGGAGTCGTTGAAGTAAGCAGGGACTGTCACCACAGCATTCTTCACACTGTGACCCAGGTAGCTTTCTGAAGAGGGGAAACAACAACATCACGCCTTCAGCTCAACAAGGAAGAATCAGAGCAAAACACCTGCCAGACATGCGAGGAACTGCGATGCACCCACCTGCTGTCTCTTTCATCTTCATGAGGACGAAGGCGCCAACCTGGCTGGGGGAGTAGAGCTTCCCATGAGCCTCCACCCAGGCGTCTCCATTAGAAGCACGGACTATCTTATAGGGGACGTTCTTACTGTGGAGGAGAGGGCAAGGTTATACAGCACCGGTCTTACCGTTAACCTACAGGGATGGAAATAAGCCTCCCACTGCTGAGCAGTTTGATCCATTCCTGGTTTTACAAGGAGTTCAAATAGATACACCCAAGCGTGTTACCTACACACTGGGGGTAATCAAGCTCATAGCACAACCGGGAATGGGTGACACTGCTATGCAACAGGAGTCTATTTCCCATCGCTGAACTGTAAAGACACAATGTTATTCTTCACAGAGGCGCAGCAGCTCTGCACTTACAGGTCTTTCTGCACTTCTGCGTCGTCAAAGCGACGTCCGATGAGGCGCTTGGTGGCGTACAGGGTGTTGTTGGGGTTGGTGACAGCCTGGCGCTTAGCTGGCATCCCCACCAGCCTCTCGCCGTCAGCAGTGAATGCCACAACTGAGGGCGTGGTGCGGGCACCCTCGGCGTTCTCCAGGACCTGCGGGGAAATGAGGAGGGGGTCGGATCAGAGAGCACAGAGACGGGACAGAGATAGAGGGGGTCCGATCAGAGAGCACAGAGATAGAGGGGGTCCGATCAGAGAGCACAGAGGTAGAGGGGGTCCGATCAGAGAGCACAGAGGTAGAGGGGGTCCAATCAGAGAGCACAGAAGTAGAGGGGGTCCGATCAGAGAGCACAGAGATAGAGGGGGTCCGATCAGAGAGCACAGAGATAGAGGGGGTCCGATCAGAGAGCACAGAGATAGAGGGGGTCCGATCAGAGAGCACAAAGATAGAGGGGGTCCGATCAGAGAGCACAGAGACGGGACAGAGATAGAGGGGGTCCGATCAGAGAGCCCAGAGATAGAGGGGGTCCGATCAGAGAGCACAGAGATAGAGGGGGTCCGATCAGAGAGCACAGAGATAGAGGGGGTCCGATCAGAGAGCACAGAGATAGAGGGGGTCCGATCAGAGAGCACAGAGACGGGACAGAGATAGAGGGGGTCCGATCAGAGAGCACAGAGATAGAGGGGGTCCGATCAGAGAGCACAGAGATAGAGGGGGTCCGATCAGAGAGCACAGAGATAGAGGGGGTCCGATCAGAGAGCACAGAGACGGGACAGAGATAGCAAGTCCAGGGTTAGAGCAAATCGAGGATGGGCTGACACTAAAAAATAACTTTTGTAGTTGTAGTTGTCTACATGGACTGTTTTTATTAGCATTGCGCAAGGACTGCACAGGATGCATCTTGAGTGAATGAACCTGCTATTCTTTTTTTCTAATTCAGGAATGGAAATAAGACTCTTATTGCACAGCAGTGTCACCCATTCCAGTTTTCACTACCAGCTTGATTAGCCCCAGTGTGTCTAGGCAACATGCTCAGGTGTGTCTTATTAAACACACAGTAAATCCAGGAATGGTTCACACTGCTATGCAATGGGAGTCTTGTTGCCACCCCTGCAGTTGTTCCTCAGCACTTACCTTTGCCTGTTTGCCTTCCATCACCGCCACACAGGAGTTGGTGGTTCCCAGATCGATGCCTATAACTGACCCTTTGATTGCTTCTGACCTGCAACACAGGAAGACACACCTGCAGCCTTAGACTCTGAATGAGAAGCAGCTAAATGAAATGCTGGTGGAGCAGCACAGGGAGGCTGGGATCTCTACACACCCACACTGGAGAATGTAAACCAAGTGGCCTGTCAACATCTAATTTGATAAAAGCTAAGAGTGTAAAGAAGAATGCTGAACGATGGAAACATGTAGATGGTAAAAACAATACACAATGTTATTTAAGTGTTAAACTAAACATAAGCCTATCGATACATAAACTGTAAGTACATTAATAAAATACCCTAAAGTCAATATACACTTACGCATAGTCACGTCTGGATACTGTTCTGAGAACATCTCGACTCAGTCCGTTCCAACATCCCTAAAATATAAAAAACACATTAAAACACTAAAACAAATTAACTACCACGGCAACACACGTCATTGAAATTCAAGGCTTTACCTTTTATCATCAAAATAAAACACAGACATGCACATTATCGAGCCTGCACGAGTAACACAGGCTCTCGAATTCCTTACAGCAGGCAAGGCATGTCGCTGTGAACTGGGCGGGCGTTCTAGTTTTTTTTTCATAGGTGTAGAGAGACGGGCCAGCTGAGAGAATTAAACTGCGGATTTTAAGATTGAAATCATCCCTAACGGACAAAATGTAGTACAGTTCTAAACTGCCCCTCCACCCCACCCCACAGGTTACACTGTGTGCATGTAGTGTGTCAGCCAAGGCTCTGGGCTTAACCTTGGCATCAAAGCCCACCCCACACATCACGATAAAGGAAGACGGTTCTTTCAGGGGAACATTCAGGGACACGCCGTGAAGGTCACACACAGTCTCTGCACAGAGAGCCGCATCTGATCAACCCCTCAAAATACACACCGTCTTTCATTGAAAATAAATAACCACACACACACACACACAAACACAAACACAGTGACAGCTGAAACAAAGTGAAGCAAGCTGGTTTATTAAAAACAGTGATCCGCAGTGTTGCTCATTTTTTTAATGACTACGCTGGCAGCGCGGCGGAGGTTACGCAATCCAATTACAATATATAACATTGGTATGGGCGCTTGCTAGTACACACGGTTTACAAAATAATAACTCAGACGAACGATGTACACGTTCGTTAAACACGTCTCAAGTGTTTTTATTGTCAAGTCAGAAACTTTTAAGGCCTACAGACATACTGGCAAGCAACCCCGAATGCGTACAGAGCGCAACGTCACAACTAAAAACTTCACGTTGTATTAAACCGGCTTTCTGCGAGGCCGCATCGACATCCTGCGTGTTTCGAGTTTATCTTTTATTTTTTTTTACTGATCGTTGATTTAGCTTGTAGTGGTAACAAGTACGATTTTAATAAGACTACATCATGCTTCACTCACTCGACAGCAATGGCCGCCCCGTTCTCTTACATTACACACGTTATGATTAATAATAACAGACGTTTGCGTTTCAATTAAATTAAATTATTATTTTACTAACGATGCTGCCATCGCTAATACTTGCTATACATTAAAAATGACAACTACAGCTGAGCTTCTTCAAGTGCTGTCCTCGGCTCCCGACTGCCATGGAGCCGTTTTCAACACTATAATTAGGAAAAGCCTTACCTTGTTCATGGCGAGAGAGGCGACGCTCCTTGTGCAGGCTGCCCGGGTCTGCAGGAGAGTTTGGGAGGCAGTTCTGGCCGCACTGAGCATCATGTCTGCGGGTTAGTTGTGTGTCTGGCTCTGGGACTGGCTGAGTAAAGCGATAATGGAAATGGCAGGTTACAGAATGTCGCTCGTTTGACTCTGCTGCGTTGTTATTCTTTGTCGTGACTGCAGAACGGCATGCAAATCCTATTCCCGTTTTCTTGTTAGTTTTTAATAATAGGCAGTCTCTGTGTGTGTGAGAGTCAGCGCCCCGGTAATCAATGTCTCTTAGCGGTTTGTAAACCGGACTGAATAACCCGACGAGTCGCTCTGCTTCTGGAACTATCCGAACCACATGGGCCCGCAACACGCTCAGCTGACAGGACCCGTCCGGGGAGCTCGGGACACGCCTGAACCGAACCGCAGGGCGCGCAGGATTTTAATCCGCATGCCCAGCTACTCGCACACATTCATTCACACGCTCGGGGATAACTGCTATCCCAAAGGGTGACAATCGCTGTTTACCGTTTCATAATTTAATTTTCAGACTCATTTTTTTGTATGGCGCATTTATAGTCAGCCCGGGTCCTGATAGAGCACGTCGCCCTGAAGGTCAGGAGTTAAAGAGGGCAACAATTGCTCAGGAGTTACATCAGAGAGAGCCGGTCTCTCCTAACACCGGTGATAGGTTTGAGTTACATCAGAGAGAGCCGGTCTCTCCTAACACCGGTGATAGGTTTGAGTTACATCAGAGAGAGCCGGTCTCTCCTAACACCGGTGATAGGTTTGAGTTACATCAGAGAGAGCCGGTCTCTCCTAACACCGGTGATAGGTTTGAGTTACATCAGAGAGAGCCGGTCTCTCCTAACACCGGTGATAGGTTTGAGTTACATCAGAGAGAGCCGGTCTCTCCTAACACCGGTGATAGGTTTGAGTTACATCAGAGAGAGCCGGTCTCTCCTAACACCGGTGATAGGTTTGAGTTACATCAGAGAGAGCCGGTCTCTCCTAACACCGGTGATAGGTTTGAGTTACATCAGAGAGAGCCGGTCTCTCCTAACACCGGTGATAGGTTTGAGTTACATCAGAGAGAGCCGGTCTCTCCTAACACCGGTGATAGGTTTGAGTTACATCAGAGAGAGCCGGTCTCTCCTAACACCGGTGATAGGTTTGAGTTACATCAGAGAGAGCCGGTCTCTCCTAACACCGGTGATAGGTTTGAGTTACATCAGAGAGAGACGGTCTCTCCTAACACCGGTGATAGGTTTGAGTTACATCAGAGAGAGCCGGTCTCTCCTAACACCGGTGATAGGTTTGAGTTACATCAGAGAGAGCCGGTCTCTCCTAACACCGGTGATAGGTTTGAGTTACATCAGAGAGAGCCGGTCTCTCCTAACACCGGTGATAGGTTTGAGTTACATCAGAGAGAGCCGGTCTCTCCTAACACCGGTGATAGGTTTGAGTTACATCAGAGAGAGCCGGTCTCTCCTAACACCGGTGATAGGTTTGAGTTACATCAGAGAGAGACGGTCTCTCCTAACACCGGTGATAGGTTTGAGTTACATCAGAGAGAGACGGTCTCTCCCAACACCGGTGATAGGTTTGAGTTACATCAGAGAGAGCCGGTCTCTCCTAACACCGGTGATAGGTTTGAGTTACATCAGAGAGAGCCGGTCTCTCCTAACACCGGTGATAGGTTTGAGTTACATCAGAGAGAGCCGGTCTCTCCTAACACCGGTGATAGGTTTGAGTTACATCAGAGAGAGCCGGTCTCTCCTAACACCGGTGATAGGTTTGAGTTACATCAGAGAGAGCCGGTCTCTCCTAACACCGGTGATAGGTTTGAGTTACATCAGAGAGAGCCGGTCTCTCCTAACACCGGTGATAGGTTTGAGTTACATCAGAGAGAGCCGGTCTCTCCTAACACCGGTGATAGGTTTGAGTTACATCAGAGAGAGCCGGTCTCTCCTAACACCGGTGATAGGTTTGAGTTACATCAGAGAGAGCCGGTCTCTCCTAACACCGGTGATAGGTTTGAGTTACATCAGAGAGAGCCGGTCTCTCCTAACACCGGTGATAGGTTTGAGTTACATCAGAGAGAGCCGGTCTCTCCTAACACCGGTGATAGGTTTGAGTTACATCAGAGAGAGCCGGTCTCTCCTAACACCGGTGATAGGTTTGAGTTACATCAGAGAGAGCCGGTCTCTCCTAACACCGGTGATAGGTTTGAGTTACATCAGAGAGAGCCGGTCTCTCCTAACACACCGGTGATAGGTTTGAGTTACATCAGAGAGAGCCGGTCTCTCCTAACACCGGTGATAGGTTTGAGTTACATCAGAGAGAGCCGGTCTCTCCTAACACCGGTGATAGGTTTGAGTTACATCAGAGAGAGCCGGTCTCTCCTAACACCGGTGATAGGTTTGAGTTACATCAGAGAGAGCCGGTCTCTCCTAACACCGGTGATAGGTTTGAGTTACATCAGAGAGAGCCGGTCTCTCCTAACACCGGTGATAGGTTTGAGTTACATCAGAGAGAGCCGGTCTCTCCTAACACCGGTGATAGGTTTGAGTTACATCAGAGAGAGCCGGTCTCTCCTAACACCGGTGATAGGTTTGAGTTACATCAGAGAGAGCCGGTCTCTCCTAACACCGGTGATAGGTTTGAGTTACATCAGAGAGAGCCGGTCTCTCCCAACACCGGTGATAGGTTTGAGTTACATCAGAGAGAGCCGGTCTCTCCCAACACCGGTGATAGGTTTGAGTTACATCAGAGAGAGCCGGTCTCTCCTAACACCGGTGATAGGTTTGAGTTACATCAGAGAGAGCCGGTCTCTCCTAACACCGGTGATAGGTTTGAGTTACATCAGAGAGAGCCGGTCTCTCCTAACACCGGTGATAGGTTTGAGTTACATCAGAGAGAGCCGGTCTCTCCCAACACCGGTGATAGGTTTGAGTTACATCAGAGAGAGCCGGTCTCTCCCAACACCGGTGATAGGTTTGAGTTACATCAGAGAGAGCCGGTCTCTCCCAACACCGGTGATAGGTTTGAGTTACATCAGAGAGAGCCGGTCTCTCCTAACACCGGTGATAGGTTTGAGTTACATCAGAGAGAGCCGGTCTCTCCTAACACCGGTGATAGGTTTGAGTTACATCAGAGAGAGCCGGTCTCTCCTAACACCGGTGATAGGTTTGAGTTACATCAGAGAGAGCCGGTCTCTCCTAACACCGGTGATAGGTTTGAGTTACATCAGAGAGAGCCGGTCTCTCCTAACACCGGTGATAGGTTTGAGTTACATCAGAGAGAGCCGGTCTCTCCTAACACCGGTGATAGGTTTGAGTTACATCAGAGAGAGACGGTCTCTCCTAACACCGGTGATAGGTTTGAGTTACATCAGAGAGAGACGGTCTCTCCCAACACCGGTGATAGGTTTGAGTTACATCAGAGAGAGCCGGTCTCTCCTAACACCGGTGATAGGTTTGAGTTACATCAGAGAGAGCCGGTCTCTCCTAACACCGGTGATAGGTTTGAGTTACATCAGAGAGAGCCGGTCTCTCCTAACACCGGTGATAGGTTTGAGTTACATCAGAGAGAGCCGGTCTCTCCTAACACCGGTGATAGGTTTGAGTTACATCAGAGAGAGCCGGTCTCTCCTAACACCGGTGATAGGTTTGAGTTACATCAGAGAGAGCCGGTCTCTCCTAACACCGGTGATAGGTTTGAGTTACATCAGAGAGAGCCGGTCTCTCCTAACACCGGTGATAGGTTTGAGTTACATCAGAGAGAGCCGGTCTCTCCTAACACCGGTGATAGGTTTGAGTTACATCAGAGAGAGCCGGTCTCTCCTAACACCGGTGATAGGTTTGAGTTACATCAGAGAGAGCCGGTCTCTCCTAACACCGGTGATAGGTTTGAGTTACATCAGAGAGAGCCGGTCTCTCCTAACACCGGTGATAGGTTTGAGTTACATCAGAGAGAGCCGGTCTCTCCTAACACCGGTGATAGGTTTGAGTTACATCAGAGAGAGCCGGTCTCTCCTAACACCGGTGATAGGTTTGAGTTACATCAGAGAGAGCCGGTCTCTCCTAACACACCGGTGATAGGTTTGAGTTACATCAGAGAGAGCCGGTCTCTCCTAACACCGGTGATAGGTTTGAGTTACATCAGAGAGAGCCGGTCTCTCCTAACACCGGTGATAGGTTTGAGTTACATCAGAGAGAGCCGGTCTCTCCTAACACCGGTGATAGGTTTGAGTTACATCAGAGAGAGCCGGTCTCTCCTAACACCGGTGATAGGTTTGAGTTACATCAGAGAGAGCCGGTCTCTCCTAACACCGGTGATAGGTTTGAGTTACATCAGAGAGAGCCGGTCTCTCCTAACACCGGTGATAGGTTTGAGTTACATCAGAGAGAGCCGGTCTCTCCTAACACCGGTGATAGGTTTGAGTTACATCAGAGAGAGCCGGTCTCTCCTAACACCGGTGATAGGTTTGAGTTACATCAGAGAGAGCCGGTCTCTCCCAACACCGGTGATAGGTTTGAGTTACATCAGAGAGAGCCGGTCTCTCCCAACACCGGTGATAGGTTTGAGTTACATCAGAGAGAGCCGGTCTCTCCTAACACCGGTGATAGGTTTGAGTTACATCAGAGAGAGCCGGTCTCTCCTAACACCGGTGATAGGTTTGAGTTACATCAGAGAGAGCCGGTCTCTCCTAACACCGGTGATAGGTTTGAGTTACATCAGAGAGAGCCGGTCTCTCCCAACACCGGTGATAGGTTTGAGTTACATCAGAGAGAGCCGGTCTCTCCCAACACCGGTGATAGGTTTGAGTTACATCAGAGAGAGCCGGTCTCTCCCAACACCGGTGATAGGTTTGAGTTACATCAGAGAGAGCCGGTCTCTCCTAACACCGGTGATAGGTTTGAGTTACATCAGAGAGAGCCGGTCTCTCCTAACACCGGTGATAGGTTTGAGTTACATCAGAGAGAGCCGGTCTCTCCTAACACCGGTGATAGGTTTGAGTTACATCAGAGAGAGCCGGTCTCTCCTAACACCGGTGATAGGTTTGAGTTACATCAGAGAGAGCCGGTCTCTCCCAACACCGGTGATAGGTTTGAGTTACATCAGAGAGAGCCGGTCTCTCCTAACACCGGTGATAGGTTTGAGTTACATCAGAGAGAGCCGGTCTCTCCTAACACCGGTGATAGGTTTGAGTTACATCAGAGAGAGCCGGTCTCTCCTAACACCGGTGATAGGTTTGAGTTACATCAGAGAGAGCCGGTCTCTCCTAACACCGGTGATAGGTTTGAGTTACATCAGAGAGAGCCGGTCTCTCCCAACACCGGTGATAGGTTTGAGTTACATCAGAGAGAGCCGGTCTCTCCTAACACCGGTGATAGGTTTGAGTTACATCAGAGAGAGCCGTTCTCTCCTAACACCGGTGATAGGTTTGAGTTACATCAGAGAGAGCCGTTCTCTCCTAACACCGGTGATAGGTGTGCATGGTGCAGCGATGGGCATGGCGCCGCGTTTTATGCATGCATTTGTAAAGTATAAAATGAGTAGTGCATCCATTATAATTAAATATGTGTGCTTTGCAGTTATCCATCAAACGTTATTATTAACGGACCGTAGTTTATCATTGTAATTAAATAGCTACAAGTTAACTATATAAATGCTCAACAACAAAGCCACGTACATGTTATGCTATATTATTTGCAGCTATAACAAGGCCCCAAGTTATTTCCGGGACAGATATTAAAGGCCAGATAAACTATGGTCCGGAGTCTGGGAGTGTTACTCTATAATGATTTTGAAATATAATTATTTTTACACACAGTGTTTTTAATTTTTTGTGTCGGTAGCTGTTCACCGCGTCCTGGAGTTTAGTGTCTGTTAACACGGGTCTTTACCCTGGCTAAGATGGAAGAGAGCTCAGAGCAGATGTAGTGTGTGTTACATCCACCGGGGGCAGTGTTGCGTTGCAGGGGCAGGGGTATGCTGCTGTATATGATGATTGATGACATCATTTGAGAATGATTCTGAGACCAGGGGTGCTTAAGACTTCTGAAAAATCATCAGAAACTGATGACTGAAACACAAAACGATGCAAAGTGAATCTAAACCAGAAGGAGAATATATATATATATATATATATATATATATATATATATATATATATATATATATATATATACTGTATATTATTTAAATGTGTATATATATATATATATATCTCATTTCATACTCATAACAAGAATGATAATAATATGATGCCGTCGATATCATTGCTTACTCTGGTTTTGTTAACTGCAAAAATCTAAATGTAATTCATCAAATTACATAAATAAATACAGCTTGTGTTCTCATTTATTCAAAGAAAGATGTATTTGGTACTTAATGGCTTCCAATATATGATTTCCATATCCTAAGTGGTTCTTGCGAGGGCTGTTTGCTGGATTCAAGTCCTCCATGACATCAGCGTCAGTGATGGCAATCGTCCTGGTGGCTGGGAGACAGGTGAGTAAGACAGAGAGATGGAAACCCACGTGATCTGCTTTCCTCTTGACGTGGCTTTCCCGTTCAGGAGACGGACCGGGCTGGAGCCTCAGCCTCTGTGCTTATGAGTCAAGGAGCAGAGGAAGACTGCTGCTGATACTGCAGCAACTCATTCAAACTGTGAACTGGAAACGATCACCATGGAAATGGAAGGATGTGCTGTTGTCATTGCTGAGCACGCTGAGGAAAGCCCCAGCTGAGCGTGGATGCTGCTTTCCACAAGAGGCCCTGTCTGTCCCACAGTGTGCAAAGGTGGGGAAGCGAGGCGCTGTGCTGCATGTGTGCAAGGTAGCCCTTCTGAGTACTGGCTTTCAGTTCATGAGAAGCCGTGTCCACATGCTGGGGTGGAGGTATTTCTGCAGAGTAGCCCTACACTCATTTAGAAAAAGGTTACAAACAGGTCCTGTCCCCCTGCTTGTCTCTGCAGTGTAGATAAGCCTGCTGTGTATTATTCGGGGATTCCCCTGCGCATCACAAAGACAGCATCCCATTAACACCAGCGGAACCGTGTGCTGATTCCACCCGAGATATCCCAATTACCAGGGGATCCCAGAGGGGCGAACCCACCCACAGCTCAGGAACGCAAAGGGGCTTATTCTGTTTAGACAGTGCGGCCCAGAGGAACACATGCAGATCTCTCCTGGTGTAATGAAACAGTGCGATCAGCCCAGTGGATCCTAATGCCAATATTTCCACTGTCTTTCGTCACAGTAATGAGGAACGTTTGCTTCTCGTGTAACTCAAATATACCCCAATGAGCCGGGGCTCAGTCAATAAGAGACCCGAACAGCATCCACCCCCCACGCATCTGCTGTTTGTAATACAAGAGGGAGCCAGGTGTGACGGTAGTGGAGCTTCCTAGTGAAGAACTGCCGGGGGCGAAGGGTTAATCTGTACTCATTGGGGAAACAAACAAAAGACAAAGGAGCAAGTCCCTGTTCTGTAACAGCAGCAGGTGTAATATTTCTCATTGTTTCACTATGAAACGTTTTGATCAATGTGCGGAAAAAAAAAACAGAGTGAGGGCCTCAATCAGATAAGCGACCTGACAATTGTGAATAAAAATGAGTGCAAGCGCAGATAGCATCGCTACGTAGGAGTATGGCTTGAAACGACGGAAAAGAAAAATGACAATAAATATGAAAGTTACAATCAGCCGGATATCTCCTGTGAGTTAAAGCGCGCCACGTGTTACCATACTGTGTTCCGGAGCCTGTGTCTCTGGCTTGCATTCGCTCTCGCAGACTCGGCCAGGCAAGCCCAGCTAAACCCAGGCAGGCCCTCCCTGTTAGAGCCAGCACTTGATTTGTAAGTGTAACGGGGCGCAGACTGGACACGAACCAGTGACCCCCACCCCACACGCTAGAGCCTTAACCACTATGCAAAAATGTTAACCTCATCTCATCTCCCATTGACCCACTGACAGCTGGGCAGCGTTAACCTCATCTCATCTCATCTCCCACTGACCCACTGACAGCTAACCTCATCTCATCTCATCTCCCATTGACCCACTGATAGCTGGGCAGCGTTAACCTCATCTCATCTCATCTCCCACTGACCCACTGACAGCTAACCTCATCTCATCTCATCTCCCATTGACCCACTGACAGCTGGGCAGTGCTAACCTCATCTCATCTCATCTCCCACTGACCCACTGACAGCTAACCTCATCTCATCTCATCTCCCACTGACCCAATGACAACTGGGCAGCGCTAACCTCATCTCATCTCATCTCATCTCCCACTGACCCACTGACAGCTAACCTCATCGCATCTCATCTCCCATTGACCCACTGACAGCTAGGCAGCGTTAACCTCATCTCATCTCATCTCCCACTGACCCACTGACAGCTGGGCAGTGTTAACCTCATCTCATCTCATCTCCCACTGACCCACTGACAGCTAACCTCATCGCATCTCATCTCCCATTGACCCACTGACAGCTGGGCAGCGTTAACCTCATCTCATCTCATCTCCCATTGACCCACTGACAGCTGGGCAGTGCTAACCTCATCTCATCTCATCTCCCACTGACCCACTGACAGCTAACCTCATCTCATCTCATCTCCCACTGACCCACTGACAACTGGGCAGCGCTAACCTCATCTCATCTCATCTCATCTCCCACTGACCCACTGACAGCTAACCTCATCGCATCTCATCTCCCATTGACCCACTGACAGCTGGGCAGTGCTAACCTCATCTCATCTCATCTCCCACTGACCCACTGACAGCTAACCTCATCTCATCTCATCTCCCACTGACCCACTGACAACTGGGCAGCGCTAACCTCATCTCATCTCATCTCATCTCCCACTGACCCACTGACAGCTAACCTCATCGCATCTCATCTCCCATTGACCCACTGACAGCTGGGCAGCGTTAACCTCATCTCATCTCATCTCCCACTGACAGCTGGGCAGCGCTAACCTCATCTCATCTCATCTCCCACTGACAGCTGGGCAGCATTAACCTCATCTCATCTCCCACTGACCCACTGACAGCTGGGCAGCGTTAACCTCATCTCATCTCATCTCCCACTGACCAACTGACAGCTGGGCAGCGTTCACCTCATCTCATCTCATCTCCCACTGACCCACTGACAGCTGGGCAGTGTTAACCTCATCTCATCTCATCTCCCACTGACCCACTGACAGCTGGGCAGCGCTAACCTCATCTCATCTCATCTCCCACTGACCCACTGACAGCTGGGCAGCATTCACCTCATCTCATCTCATCTCCCACTGACCCACTGACAGCTGGGCAGCGTTAACCTCATCTCATCTCCCACTGACCCACTGACAGCTGGGCAGCGTTAACCAGTAGAGTCAGAGTAAAAACAAGTAGTTTACTGATAGCGTTGTGATAGAATGGTAGATAGCTGCTGGTGTGTGGGGAGGGGGACTGTGCTGGTTAGAGATTTTACCTTGAGCCTTATCACTACAACTCACTTACTGTAGGAGAGAACTGCAGATCAACAAGCAGCCCACACTCCCCCAGTCTAGATAATGTGCTTTCCGCCACGCAAACAGAAGCAGTGGATATCGCCAAGCTGAACCCAGAAAGAACGCGTCTAGCCATGGTCTCTGGAACTCCACGTGGCAAAGCGCTTCCCATCCCACTTTCCTCCCCAACCCTGCCCCCAGACAAGCCCACCAACTTGGCACCACCGGGAATGGAACCATGGTGGCGTGACTCAGCCAGCACCCCACATGGCAGTGCTTTTACTTGGATCAGACACTGATAACCTGAACCTAGTCCCTCTACTGCCCCCCTATCTTGCTGTGTGTGTGGGGGGAGGGGCTGTTTAGAGACTACCTGGACCCGTGATCTCAAGAAGAGATGGGGGAAATAAAACAGACTGCCTTCTTACACATCCCTCTGGGACAAGAGAGAGGCTTGAATAGAGTAAAAGGCGTTTGTACAAAAGGGATTTCATTCTCATATATGCTGTATATACTGTGCAGTGTGCACGGTCCTCTCTTAAGATTTGTGGATAGCCACACTGTTAACTACAGCATCCCGGGGGTCCCCATGCATTTCCAGTGACAGATGGGAATGAAATCAGCACAATGACTGTGTTACTAGAAACCAGCTGCCAAACAAAGTCTGAATGAACGCAAAGAGAAACACGTCTGTATTATTCAACAAAACTTTGAGGATTCTTTCCTTTTTATTCTTTGAAAGAAAACATCTGGGAAAGTGACCTGAACGTGCAAAACAACTCTGCCAACTCTGTTAATGAGAAAACCAAATATTTAAAACGAGATATTGAAGCCAGGTAAAAAATAAATAAATAAATAAATAAATAAATCAACAAATCAAACCAAGAAAACCAAGATATTTTCAGATTCTTTTACTCACTATGAATTTTTGAAAGGTGAAAATATTAATGTTACAAAAAAACAAACAAACCCCAGCTATACACAGAGATATAAAGTCAGTACTTTTAACAGCTCAACAAGCCAGTGGTCCTACTGTCGCTAACACATGCAGTACTTCAATGGGCACATGACTGCTCCTTCAGCACTGGCTGCTGTGCACTTGAGTTAGGGCTGCGCTAGCGAAGCTTCATACTTTTATAGCATTATTACTGGACTAGTGTGCACAGTCATGAAAGAACATGCCCGTGCTATTGTACATTTAGAAGAACACAGACCTTGCAATAATGTAACCACTATCAATGAGAAGCACTATTTCAACTCTTCATGTTCAGTCCTTGGTGCAGAAGCTAAGCAGTCTCTGTTTAATTCCTATTGGTCAAACATTCCTCCAGGTTTGTTTGTTGATGTTGTTTTTAAAGACTGTCCATCTATTCATTCCTGAATCATTCTGGAGTCTGGTTCGATGCATTTTGCTTGGCCTTTCTTTGCTTTCTCTGTCTGTCTCAGCTGATGAACTCGCTGCCCTCGCTTTCCGAGAACCTGAGCTGCTCCTCCATCTCATCGGTGTCTGTCTCCACGTCTTCCTGGACCGCTCCTCTCCCAGGCTGCTCATCAGTGTCTGTCTCCTCATCTTCCTGGACCACTCCTCTCCCAGGCTGCTCATCGGTGTCTGTCTCCTCCTCTTCCTGGACCACTCCTCTCCCAGGCTGCGGCTCCCCCAGCTCCAGGTACCCCTTGTACGAGGGATTGGTGCCGGTACGCACTGCCGGCTCTTCCCTCGTCTTGGTGGCTTCAGTCACTGCAGAATTCTCGCTCCAGGTAGCAGTGCCGTCGCTCCTGCATCCTGCCTCTCCGCTGCCCTCCTCCATGCTCGCCACTACAGCCCTCGAACAGAGCGCCACGCTCGCCTTGCCAGAGCAGAGTCCCATGCCTGCCAGGGTCTCCTCTCGCACAGTCAGGGGAGCTGTGATGCTCCTCGGTGGCACTGTCAAAGCCCCTTGCAGGTTACTTTGAATCCAGAGCAGAGAGCAGACCGTGGGTAGTCTCCCCTGACTCTCCTCCTCTCCGTTCCTCACAGCCGCTTTCAACAGGGCTCTTTGTTCCTCGGGCCCTCAAGCACACACTCCTAACTTAATAGCATCAGCCACACGTCTGTTTGTGACAGGCAAGCACTCTGCTGCCAGCAAGTTCCAAACCGGGGGCCTGAATGAAGCAGTAAGGCTATCTAGCTTGATTATTTGAACTTTGAATCATTTTAAAAAGCAGAATAATTGTACAAACTTCTCAATGTAGGTCCATGACCTGAGTCACGAAAGTCTGGAAAATAAAAGTACAAAAAATACTCTGTCTTCCAAATCCAGCCACCGCCTAGAGAGATGTATCGTACGGAAATGAAAGTGGTGCTCAGAAGAGCAGAAAATCATTTCTCAAGCATAATCGCTGTTTGTTCTCACCTGTTTCCTAACACACGGAAATCATTTGTGACGGGCAGTGCTGTGTGATGCAGTGTCTTTACGGATCCTGTCCTGTCGGTGAGGTGAGGAGAGGTTAAAAGCTCTGTAAGCACGGATGCAGACGAGCCCGGCTCTTTTGCATTGTGGTTGAGATGCTTGCTTGCTGTGCACACGTTGTGGGGTCGCACCCAGCCTGCACCCTGTTACACTATATCAGGGCTTCTCAAACCCGGTCCTGGGGACCCCCTGTATATTCCAAATGTGCTCTCAATTACTTAACTGAACCCTTCATTTGCTTAATTAGACCTTTCTACTTGTTTTCAGCTCTTTCAGGAGCTGAGAACAATTAAAAAGGTCTAATTAAACAAATGATGAGTTGAATGAAAGGGTTTAATTAAGTGACTGAATGAAAAGCAGTAGACCCAGGGGGTCCCCAGGACCAGGGTTGAGAACCAGTGGACTATATAAAGACTATGCAGCGCGTCCAGCGTTGGGAAGTAACGGGTAACATCACACAGAACTTTGTTACTTTTCATTACATTGAAGAAAGGTAAAACAGTTCAAGCATTACATGGAAACAGATGAAGGCTTGAACTGCCCAAGTCAAACCCTGCACGTGAACAGACTTTTCATCTCATCAAACCGCGGGTCTCTGATAGGCAGCTCCTTGAAGGTAATTTCACGACAGCATTGGAAAAGGAGTGTTTAATACAGTCAACACGTACAGCAGAGCCGCACAGTTCTGCTCCTCAGCTCTCTGTTCCACCTGCTCCCTGAATTTATTCACTGAACCAGTGAACCAATTGAATGAGTTACTTATTTAATGATACCTAGAAAACCTGAAGGACTCGGGACCCCGTGGATCAGACCCCTGCACCCTGACGCATCACACAACACAACGGCTCTCGCCTAGCCAGCTTTAGCAACTTGATAAGGCAGGCAGGCCCCACTTACTAGAGATACATGCTGAGTTATTCATTTTGATCTTATCACACTGACACACACACACACAATGTTGCTTGATTGTATTAGTGAATCAATCACCAAACTAACCCTGCAAACCTCCGGGGAACCTTCTAGGAAAGGGCTCGTCTTGCAGAAATCAGATAAAGCTCATACCTCCAGAGGCACGGAACAAATAAGCAGAGGGAACAACTGGAGGTGACAGCAGCGGTGACAAAGAGCAGGGAAGCTTTCTTTCCTCCCCCGCTGTGCTGCTTCGGGAGTTTGTCTTACCACTGAGCTCAGATAACCAGGTTCCAGGAGGCGGGCAGTTCTTGGAAGAGTGTTTGGTGATCTCTCCGAGTCAGAAGTGACACTGATAAAAATCAATGAGAGTCACAAAGCCTCTGTCATTATGCTGTCAGTCCTTTTCATCTTCTTTCATTACTGATTGATAAAGTGCCAGTGCCCCAGCCCTGCTCCCTGAGAGCTGCAGCGTCTTCTTTCATTACTGATTGATAAAGTGCCAGTGCCCCAGCCCTGCTCCCTGAGAGCTGCAGCGTCTTCTTTCATTAGTGATTGATAAAGTGCCAGTGCCCCAGCCCTGCTCCCTGAGAGCTGCAGCGTCTTCTTTCATTAGTGATTGATAAAGTGCCAGTACCCCAGCCCTGCTCCCTGAGAGTTGCAGCGTCTTCTTTCATTACTGATTGATAAAGTGCCAGTGCCCCAGCCCTGCTCCCTAAGAGCTGCAGTGTCTTCTTTCATTACTGATTGATAAAGTGCCAGTGCCCCAGCCCTGCTCCCTGAGAGCTGCAGCGTCTTCTTTCATTACTGATTGATAAAGTGCCAGTGCCCCAGCCCTGCTCCCTAAGAGCTGCAGTGTCTTCTTTCATTACTGATTGATAAAGTGTCAGTGCCCCAGCCCTGCTCCCTGAGAGCTGCAGCGTCTTCTTTCATTACTGATTGATAAAGTGCCAGTGCCCCAGCCCTGCTCCCTGAGAGCTGCAGCGTCTTCTTTCATTAGTGATTGATAAAGTGCCAGTGCCCCAGCCCTGCTCCCTGAGAGCTGCAGCGTCTTCTTTCATTAGTGATTGATAAAGTGCCAGTGCCCCAGCCCTGCTCCCTGAGAGCTGCAGCGTCTTCTTTCATTACTGATTGATAAAGTGCCAGTGCCCCAGCCCTGCTCCCTGAGAGCTGCAGCGTCTTCTTTCATTAGTGATTGATTAAATGCCAGTGCCCCAGCCCTGCTCCCTGAGAGCTGCAGCGTCTTCTTTCATTACTGATTGATAAAGTGCCAGTGCCCCAGCCCTGCTCCCTGAGAGCTGCAGCGTCTTCTGCTTTTCGTTCCACACCACTTCTCAGTTACTTCATTGAACCAGTTATTTTCTGAATTGGTCAACACTGGCTTTTTTTCCAGGTCTTTAGACATTGATGATTTAAAAATACCCAGAAAACCTGCAGTTTTGTGGCTCTCCAGGAATAGGGTTGCTTTTCCTTACATAAATAAATAAAAATCAGCCACAAACTTTACAGACTCAGTGATGGAAATACGACTCCCGCTGCATAGCAGTGATCCATTCCTGGTTTTACTATGAGTTTAATAAGACACCCCTGAGCTTGTTACCTATACAGCGTGGCTAATCAAGATCCTAGTAAAAGCTGGAATGGGTGGGACTGCTGTGCAACTGGAGTGGGTTTCCATCCCTGAGACCAGAGAGGATTATTAATGAAGGATGAAGACTGGTGGAAATGGAATCATTGGCATCGCTTCCAGCCCCCAGACTTCTTTTATTGCTGAATGAATTGTGAATAAATCGTCCATATCAGTATTTGTTATTAGTTGGCACATGTGAAGACATGGACATGTAAACTATGTATTCTGTACTGTAAAATGTGTGGAGACGTGGACGTGTAAACTGTGTATTCTGTACTGTAAAAAAAAAGGATAATCAGTTGACCCTTGCCCACCCAAAGTGTTCATGAAAAGACACTAAGACAGAAATGTTCAACTGTACATATTAACTGATATAAGAGATAGGGTCAACTGTATATATAACTGATATAAGAGACAGAATCAACTGTATATATAACTGATATGAGAGAAAGGGTCAGCTGTACATATTAACTCATATGAGAGACAGGGTCAGCTGTATATATAACTGATATGAGAGACAGGGTCAGCTGTACATATTAACTCATATGAGAGACAGGGTCAGCTGTACATATTAACTCATATGAGAGACAGGGTCAGCTGTACATATTGACTGATATGAGAGACAGGGTCAGCTGTACATATTAACTCATATGAGAGACAGGGTCAGCTGTACATATTAACTCATATGAGAGACAGGGTCAGCTGTACATATTGACTGATATGAGAGACAGGGTCAGCTGTACATATTAACTCATATGAGAGACAGGGTCAGCTGTATATATAACTGATATGAGAGACAGGGTCAGCTGTACATATTAACTGATATAAGAGACAGGGTCAGCTGTACATATTAACTGATATAAGAGACAGGGTCAGCTGTACATATTAACTGATATAAGAGACAGGGTCAGCTGTACATATTAACTGATATAAGAGACAGGGTCAGCTGTACATATTAACTGATATAAGAGACAGGGTCAGCTGTACATATTAACTCATATGAGAGACAGGGTCAGCTGTACATATTAACTGATATGAGAGACAGGGTCAGCTGTACATATTAACTGATATAAGAGACAGGGTCAGCTGTACATATTAACTGATATAAGAGACAGGGTCAGCTGTACATATTAACTGATATGAGAGACAGGGTCGACTGGGCATATTAACTGATACGTATGCTGTATATTGTCAGCCCTAGCTGTCATAGTTTCTGAGTTTCTGAGGAGGTACAACGAATCGAGACCACAGAAATATTTTCTCAGAGGAATCCTAAAGATTTTTCCTCCAAGAGGAGACCAAGATAAGAGACCCAGGGAGTGCTGGCTGCTCAGTGTGAGGAGGAGGGTTCGTATGACAGTGTGTGTGTGTGTGTGCGGTTGGGGCTCTCACCTGTACAATGGGATTTCCCACTCGCAGGGATTTTTATACTCAAGTCTTTTTAAAGCGGTGTCTCCAAGTCCTTGCACATTCTCACACACACTGGCTCCTGACAGAGACGCGCTCACTCAAGTACTCTTCAGCTTCCTGCAGCAATGACTAGGTGCACACTGACTCTCCTCATCACCTTCCTGACTGTGCAGCACTGCGCTGCATCACAGAACAGAGGCTCTGAAATTATATCAGACATTAAAAAAATTACAGCAGGGCTGCCAGAGGTAAGCATTATATACATATATATATGTGTGTGTGTGTGTGTGTGTTTAATTCTATTACTGAGGTTTAAAAAAAGCCAAACATCTAAGCATGCTTATGTTTTGTGAGTGTTAAAAAGAATGGAAACAAAAAAGAAAGCCGCTTTGCAGTCTATGTAAAGAGTATTGCTGTAGAAGTGTATTCCAGTGTATTAACTGAGTGAACGATTCACTTTCTAGGACATACCTTTCAAGTGTTGATGATTTTGTTGTGGCTTGTTTTGAGTTTATATGGGGTTGGGGGACTCTGTGATCCGGAAGTCTGTGTGGACCTGAATCCTGTGAAACCTTCCCAACCCCATTCCAGCTCCAGGATATATCGAGCGGGGATCTGGGAATGGATTCCTCAAACAGGGAGCTTCAGTCCCATGAGAGAGTGCATGTAACTCATTGAAAGTGATATGCTGGGTGAGGTGCTGACAGTCGCTCAGTGTGCACGAATGACCCTTTTTTCTTTGTTTTTCTTCTGTTCTTGTTCTTCTGTACAGAATGGCTCTTTACACACTCCACACGTCTTGCCGGAGACTGGCCCTGCTTATGTAAGTGGCTGTTACCTTCCATCTCACCCACACTTTGCTTTCTCCATTAACGGAGCGCTTCAGTTCCGAGTCTCTCAATGAAAAGCTGTCTTTCTAACTCTTCTTTCCTGTCACGCTTGTGGCAGGCGTAACAGATGCAGGGAGGTGGCACATTGTATGTCTTTGTGCATCATGTGGGCCTTCCTGGTAATGCCAGGAGCCAAACAACAGCAATGATCAGAGAGGAAAACTAGAAGTTCATTTTAAGTCTCCCCGGACATACAAACATGGTTGGACTAAACATTTGCATTGACCTGGGTTTAAGAGTAGGAGATTTGGACAAAGAAAGGAGACCCCAGCTATGATCTGAAGCACTGGAGTGCAGAGCGAACAGCTTTCTTTGTCTGTTTCCAGTTCCCATTGCTAACGATTCACTTGGTTCAGTGAGAGACTGACAGGGAGAAGGCTGTGCCGAGTTACACCGATCTGATCACTCCCCTCCGAGTCCGTCTTCAACACTGTATCTGTCCAGTCACACCGGACAGCGTTGCACTTTATTCAGCTGTCATTTAGGACAAAAAACAAAACAATGCACAATTATCCAATAGCTAGAAAAGTCAAGCCAGATTTCCTCCCATACTCACTTTATCCCTCACTTTTATCACTGTTTTTTTCTGCAGGCAAATTGCACTTTAAGTTGCTTTAAAAAAGGACTGGCATCTCTCCCAGTGACGACCACAAAAGGTTTGGTCAGAAGACTGAGCATATTCATGAATACGCGACGGGTGGTAAGTCTCTGATTTCATAGCCTTCCTCTGTCCTCGTCGACCGGACACACGCGATTCGTACAGCATCACCAAACAAAGACAATATAGTCAGGGGACAATATGCTAAGAATTGAGAGAAGAAATAACGGAAACCCACGTTTTGGAAGGGGTGCTTACAGAGGGGAGAAGTTTGGTAGAAAAGCAGTGTAAGCCATGGGAATAACAGCAGATCATTTCTGGCGTGGCTCTGTCTGCAGGGGTTTTGCCACACAGCGACGATCAGCCCTGAGGTCAGTTCCAGCTGTAACTGTGCAATGCTTAACTAGGTGCAATCAGTGTCATTGTAATTGCACAGAACAGCATTGTAACTGCAGTTCAGTTCCAGCAGATTGAGGAGTCAGGAGTTTACACTGTGTTGTGCGCTGTCCGAGTATTTTATAAAAGTGCTTTGTTTTCAGCCTTGCTGTCTGACGCTGTATCATGAGTTTCCCTTGCTTCTGTTTCTGTGCCCTGTGGGTGTTTCTACGCACTCCTTATCTTTTGTTTTTATAGTCCCGCTGTCACCTTTCTGTTCTTTTTCCTCTCACTAAGTTTTTTTTTGCTCCGCACTGTCAAAGGCGTTTTAGTCGTTTTTTCCAACATGCGCAGTTGAAATATGCATTTAATCAAATAAAAACAAAAAAAGTCCATACTTAATATACACACTATAGCGCAAAGCAGAGATTGAAGTAGAAATTATCCTAGTTGTAAAGGTGAGGGGAGGACAGCTTTTCTTGTTTTTAAATCAACAGAATACATTGCGTCCTGGAGGGTGGGTCTGGGTTCTGGAGTGTTGCATCCTGGAGGGTGGGTCTGGGTTCTGGAGTGTTGCATCCTGGAGGGTGGGTCTGGGTTCTGGAGTGTTGCATTCTGGAGGGTGGGTCTGGGTTCTGGAGTGTTGCATCCTGGAGGGTGGGTCTGGGTTCTGGAGTGTTGCATCCTGGAGGGTGGGTCTGGGTTCTGGAGTGTTGCATCCTGGAGGGTGGGTCTGGGTTCTGGAGTGTTGCATCCTGGAGGGTGGGTCTGGGTTCTGGAGTGTTGCATCCTGGAGGGTGGGTCTGGGTTCTACCAGTAGTCAGTTATTATCATTTCTCTTCATATGTGTCTTTGAACCTGCTGTGAATCCTAACTGCCTAGCACTGAACCGACTTCCCCATTCTATTCAAACCATGTGACAAAGTGACCTTTCAACTCTGCTGGCCCAAACCTACTCTGCATTTTAAATACAGTGAGTGAGGAGTTGAAAGGTCATTTTATCATGTGATTGGAATAGAATGAGGAAGTCTTGCGGTTCAGGGCAGATAGGGGATAATGGATGATACCTGCCCTGCATTGAAGTGAAGTGGCTCTGCAGCACATCCACTGAGAAACGCTCTGTCTTTTTCCAGGAAAGCTTCCCCGTTGAAGGAGACCAGTGCACTTGCACCAGCTTCCCGAAGCACAGTCCCAGGGGCTTCATGGATCAGCTCCATGGCTTCATCCAGTATTTAAACACTCTGCCTGAGGACGTCTTACGGAAATAAACCCACTTGCTGTTATTTATATAATTTATTCTATTTATTCATTTGTAAGTTATATATCTATCTATAGTTGTGTCTAAAGAGAAACGTGGTTCACTTTTATTAATAAATATTTTGCATACCAGCCTGGCGTTGCTGTTTCTTGCTGTTGAAGTTCCCTCCCTCCCTGGAGATCCACACACTCATACAGGACATGCAGGCGCTCACACTCACAAACTCACTTTATTAGGCATAGTTACCATGGGCTTCATTTACACATCTTTTTGCACAATTGTTACAGGAAAGGGTTAGGGTTAGGGTTAGAGTTAGAGTTAGGGTTAGAGTTAGGGTTAGGAGGGACTAGGGTTAGAGTTAGGGTTAGGGTTAGGGTTAGGGTTAGAGTTAGGGTTTGGGTTAGGAGGGGCTAGGGTTAGAGTTAGGGTTTGGGTTATATCATGCAAAAAGATGTTCACATTAGGACATTGCATAATCACATTGTAATGATGTGTCAGTACACATGCATTTACTAAGTAAGTACTATACAAATGCACAGTAATTAGAGACACAGTGTAAAGCGTTACCCATTGCAATTCCAGTGGGCTGTTTAATTATGTGTGTGTTTGTCTTAATGAGTGGGACTTCTTTCCAATGAGTCTGCACTTCAGAACAATTCGGCACTGTTGTATTAATAGTGGCAGTGACACGGGTTGTTAGTTTTCATTAGCAGTGGAACATCTCTTGAGCAGATAAGGCTGTTTTAGGCTATCAGGGGCGTTGATCAGATAATGAGTTCCTTCCAGTCTGGTGCAGAGAGCAGCATCATCACACTCATAAGTGATGTTTATCAGGTGCAAGGTGCTTTTCTCAAAACAATTCTTTTCATCGCATTGTTTATGACAAAGTAGGTCAGGCCAAGTGAGCAAACAAACAATAGCCCTGTGGAGGGGAAATACCTGCCGGACAAAACTGGTACCTGCACCGCAGAGACGGTACGCTGAAAATGACTGCCTTTCATCAGCTGAGTCAAGCACAACAAGTGTTATCTGTGAGCCCCGCTCCCAGCGGAGATGAATCATTTCCAGAGCACACTCCTTATGCAAGCCGCACTTCCATCTTCTGCTCTTATTTACTTTTGCATTGAATGAACCGAAGACGAAACAATCGGAGAGCAGCGGCCAGCAATGCATGACACAGTGAAGATGATGAGAATAATTCAATAGCACTACTTCATATCTCCCCAGTTCACTGCAGCCCCCTTACTGAAACCAGACTCTTTGAACCCTAAAACCCTGAAGACGAAGCCCAGCCTGCAAGTCTCCTCCTAGACTCGTGTGGTGTCTGACCAGCAGGGGTCGCTGTACACAGTGAGCTATCCCAACCAGGACTGGAACCCTCCGCACAGTAATGCTTTTAACACAGGAGCCACAAGGACCCAGCGAGGGACACAGCCACACAGGACTGGAACCCTCCACACTCTCACGACTCGCTCTGCTCCCCACACAGGAGCCACAAGGACCCAGCGAGGGACACAGCCACACAGGACTGGAACCCTCCACACTCTCACCACTCACTCTGCTCTCCACACAGGAGCCACAAGGACCCAGTGAGGGACACAGCCACACAGGACTGGAACCCTCCACACTCTCACCACTCGCTCTGCTCCCCACACAGGAGCCACAAGGACCCAGCGAGGGACACAGCCACACAGGACTGGAACCCCCCACACTCTCACCACTTGCTCTGCTCTCCACACAGGAGCTACAAGGACCCAGCGAGGGACACAGCCACACAGGACTGGAACCCCCCACACTCTCACCACTTGCTCTGCTCTCCACACAGGAGCCACAAGGACCCAGCGAGGGACACAGCCACACAGGACTGGAACCCCCCACACTCTCACGACTCGCTCTGCTCCCCACACAGGAGCCACAAGGACCCAGCGAGGGACACAGCCACACAGGACTGGAACCCCCCACACTCTCACCACTTGCTCTGCTCTCCACACAGGAGCTACAAGGACCCAGCCACACATGTCATGGTGATGTCATTGTTTCTTATCACAACAGGAAATGACTTCATAACCACACACTTCCCCCAAACTAAAGACATGTATTTATAATTATGTGTTTAACAGAATCGCAGCGGAAGGTAAAAAAACAGGTTTTGTTTTTTAATTATGACACCTTTTTACTAACAGCGGCTTTAAGAGAAAAGTCTCAGAATAGAAAGCAATCAACGACTGGGATAAAGATAGTGGAGGGGTTCAGGGATCTATACAGCCCTGGGGTTCATTTCTCTCAGGGTCATCACTGCTGTCTGCTCAGAGGCAATAACCTCACTGGAACTACATTCTAGTGACTCTTTTTAAAGGAAATGTTTACTTACCCTCGGTATCTCCTGTGCTGCGTGTCTCTCTTCTCACCATGCCCACCATGCTTTTTCATTTGCTCAGGTTTGTGTCTGGAGGAAGTTCTGGAGGATGCAGCTCAGAGTAACAGGAGACAGATTCGAATGAATGCCATTACTCCCAGTGCTGTGTCTCCGAGTTAAAACTCTTGCTTACAACCCACTGGTATCCAATCCAGACTGCAGGCCTGTGAAGGGCAAGGGGGAGTTCTAGAGTTGTTCAGTTTTTCATCGAGTGCTTATCGTCATAACAACGCTGCCCGAGGATGACTGCGAGGTGAAGCCAGTGTTGAAAAGCGCTTAGCTGTGCCATGCAAGGGCTCTAATCTGATGCGAATGCTCTGGCTGACTCTCTGCAATGGCTGACGACGAAGCTGCAGGTACAGAGAGAGGCTTGCAAACCCAGTGACAGCCACAGCTTCTCTCAGCACTCACAGACTGGACTGCAGTACACAACAAGCAGGTCTGCTGGGTGTGAGCTTGAGCCTCCTCAGAGATACCAGAGAGGAAACACGACAGAGAGCCGGAAGAGCTCACTTGAAGGGCAACAAACTGCACAGTGTGGAAGCGAGCATGCAACACCCCAGCACCTGAGCTCAGGATGCATGTCAACAGCAAATCACACTCAAATCTGCACACCATGTATTACTGCACAGTTTTGCACTGACCCATTTGCATCACGCTTGCTGGCAAGTAAGCAGCATGGCACTTGCTGCACTCAATAAGCGCTCTTTTCAGTGGTTGTGCTGTAGTGCTGCAGAATACCCACACTACTGTCTCCAGCACAGCGCAGCATAACCATGCTGCAGTAATTAGAATGCAGCACCTCTAGTAGAATAACCACTTCTACTGTGGGGAGTCTTTCACAGGTTAGTTTACCATGGTTTGTGTTTTTTTTTACTATGCTTGACTGTACCTCTCTGTGCTTTTCAATGCTTTGCCATGCTTTACCACACTTTCCCTGCGCTTGATTACACTTTGCTCTGCGTTTATTATGAGGATCTTTTATATAAGGAAAAGGCTGTGTCACGTCTCAATAAGCACATTTAAATTGCCACTCAGAAAAGGAGTAGCGCAGTTGATAGCATACTGCAGCTCCCAACAGATTACACCCGGATCACAGATCCAGAACATGCATGCCTCTGAACAGTGACTCTATGACTTGGATATAGTGCCGTCGAGCCTGATCTCAGTGCAGTGCTGTAATAAACCATTGAAAAGACAACGACGGGAAACAAACAAACAAACAAACAAACAAACAAACAAACAAACCTTATTGCGTAGTTTCTCAGAACTGCTTCATATCGGGGAGCTCGCGCTGTGTTTGCCGCTAGAGCTTGCATTTTAATACAGTTCCAGAACTATATTGTACGTGAATATTAATAACCTCACTCACACTTACAGCACATTCCTCCTCATTGAATATTAATAACCTCACTCACCTGTACAGCACATTCCACCTCATTGAATATTAATAACCTCACTCACGCGTACAGCACATTCCTCCTTATTGAATATTAATAACCTCACTCACACTTACAGCACATTCCTCCTCATTGAATATTAATAACCTCACTCACCCGTACAGCACATTCCTCCTCATTGAATATTAATAACCTCACTCACACGTACAGCACATTCCTCCTCATTGAATATTAATAACCTCACTCACGCGTACAGCACATTCCTCCTCATTGAATATTAATAACCTCACTCACACGTACAGCACATTCCTCCTCATTGAATATTAATAACCTCACTCACCTGTACAGCACATTCCTCCTCATTGAATATTAATAACCTCACTCACCCGTACAGCACATTCCTCCTCATTGAATATTAATAACCTCACTCACACAGCACATTCCTCCTCATTGAATATTAATAACCTCACTCACCTGTACAGCACATTCCTCCTCATTGAATATTAATAACCTCACTCACGCGTACCCCACATTCCTCCTCATTGAATATTAATAACCTCAATCGAATATATTTCTGAAATTTAAAAAAAAAACTGCTGTTAATGTTGATATTGAAGTTCGGCTAAATTGGTCTGATTTTCAATTTTATAAATGTAATGTTTTTTTTTTTTTTTTATAAATAACCTTTCAGGTTACACAACAAACATGTAAGCTACCTATCTTTATGAAACTGCTTTGAATTGAATAGCTGCTACCTGATCTGAGGTTTGTAACTTTAAACAGGTAATCTTAGTGTTTGGAGTTGGCTTTGAAACGCAGACCGAGTGTTTTCAGCAGTCGCTTGAGTCATGACCACTAGTCGGCGCTGCTGTTCTGCAGGTGAGCCCTGCAGGTGAGTCCGCGCCCCGCCTCCTCTAGAGTCCTGTTAACAGAGCGGTGGAGAGAACGAGAGAGCTTCGGAAACAGGGGAGGTATTACCTCGGAAACGAGAAACGAGTGAGAGAGAGGCAGAAACACGGCGCCGAGGAGAGCACTAGAGAAACGGAGAATGCAGCCGCCACCGAGAAAGGTACCGGGTGTTGAATAAATAAATACGCACAGACTCTCAGAGGTATTGCTGCTGGATACTGACGCTGTCCCAGCGTCCTGATCTGTGCGAACGGGACGCTTTATCAATATGTAACTCACTAAGCGAGTGCTCCTGTTTGAGTTTGAGTTTATGTTTGATTTTGTTTGCCAGACGCACTGAATTCATTTTTGTTCTTTTCACATCGTTGGCGATGGTGACACTGATATAGTTATGATGCGGAACAGACAGTTCTGCTTTTCTCGTTTCCTACCATGAAAATATAACACAGCCTCGCAACGAGCGGCCTTCTGTGATGTTCCACACCAGAGCAATATCAATACATAAATACATAAAGAAAAGCAGCGAGACTCGCGGAAGAATGGGACTCCTCTTCTGCTAGGCTGAGCTGTTCTTTATCTTAACACGTGAGTCGATCCTCCTTTAAAAAAAATACAAAGAAACAAAGTAAAACTATCGATAAAATAAATAATCAAATGTTTGAACAGACTGAAGAATTGCAATTGGAAGCTGACAGGACTCGACCTGAAGCATTCAACGCTCTGTGTTGTGCGTACAGATGAACTGGCCGTAGAGCGAATGTGATATATTTACATAGAAACAAGGTGGATCAGGTTATCACGTTTCTTAACGGTGTGCCGGAATTGTAGGTTGGCAGTAAATACATGTACTCTGAGTGGCTCAGTGGTGAGAGTGCTGGACTGCTGTGTGATTGAGTGGCTCAGTGGTGAGAGTGCTGCGCTGCAGTGTGTTTGAGTGGCTCAGTGGTGAGAGTGCTGGACTGCTGTGTGATTGAGTGGCTCAGTGGTGAGAGTGCTGCGCTGCAGTGTGTTTGAGTGGCTCAGTGGTGAGAGTGTTGGACTGCTGTGTGATTGAGTGGCTCAGTGGTGAGAGTGCTGGGCTGCAGTGTGATTGAGTGGCTCAGTGGTGAGAGTGCTCGGCTGCAGTGTGTTTGAGTGGCTCAGTGGTGAGAGTGCTGGACTGCTGTGTGATTGAGTAGCTCAGTGGAGAGAGTGCTGGGCTGCAGTGTGTTTGAGTGGCTCAGTGGAGAAAGTGCTGGGCTGCAGTGTGTTTGAGTGGCTCAGTGGTGAGAGTGCTGGGCTGCAGTGTGTTTGAGTGGCTCAGTGGTGAGAGTGCTGGGCTGCAGTGTGTTTGAGTGGCTCAGTGGAGAGAGTGCTGGGCTGCAGTGTGTTTGTAGCTCAGGGGTTAGAGAGCTGGGCTGTAGTGTGTTTGAGTAGCTCAGTGGAGAGAGTGCTGGGTTGCAGTGTGGAAGGCAGTGGGTTTGAGTAGCTCAGTGGTGATAGTGCTGGGCTGCAGTGCGGAAGGCACACAGGCTTGGTTAGGTAAGCATTCTTTTTTAATGTTGATAGAAAGGCACTGACAAGGCTGCTCTGGTTTCCAGTAATGCAGTTTATTTTATGACACTGTGTGCATGTGTCGCTCAGCACATTCGTAAACCTGGCTATCTAGACTTCAATTGAAAACGTATTGATCGCCTTTTGTAAAATGGATCTTAAAGTGAGTTTGTAAGACTGTTTGTCTTCTTTCTGGAGCCCTGTATTATAATGGCCCTACTCGCATTGTAAATGCATTCAGGGATTAGTCTGTGCTTCGAGAGGCTGCTGTGCAATTATCTAATGACTTCCTTCAGACTGGAAGAAGAAACCTAAAAAACAGGTACATCTCTACAGTACATAGTGACAACAGAACTGTGAATACTGAACACTGGAGTCCTCTCGATTATACACACGGCGCACTCTCTCTATTGAACACTGGAGTCCTCTCGATTATACACACGGCGCACTCTCTCTATTGAACACTGGAGTCCTCTCGATTATATACACAGCGCACTCTCTCTATTGAACACTGGAGTCCTCTCGATTATATACACAGCACACTCTCTCTATTCAACACTGGAGTCCTCTCAATTATATACACAGCGCACTCTCTCTATTGAACACTGGAGTCCTCTCGATTATACACACAGCGCACTCTCTCTATTGAACACTGGAGTCCTCTCAATTATATACACAGCGCACTCTCTCTATTGAACACTGGAGTCCTCTCGATTATATACACAGCGCACTCTCTATTGCACACTGGAATCAATTCAAAGTGCATCAAATCTTAATCCAGCAAGAATCCCAAACTGAGCTTTCATTCCAAATCATCCTGACGTGAAACGTTCATCAGATCCTCAAGTTCTTTTTGTTTGTTTTTTTTCTTGAATCGATTTTGCTTTGCCACATGGTTGCTGAACAAGCCAAAAAACAGAGTGCTTTTTGACAACCTATATTTACGACAGAGAGACATGCCTGCATTACTGCTTCTTTCAAACGGTCAATATAGATTCCAGCTTTGTTGCAACATGAAATGATTTTCGTTTCGGAGGCCTATTTACACAGCGCGCGCTTTTCATCAAGACAAAAGAGTCGACTGCGGAGGTGTGTCCTGTGCGTACAGACCGGGATGTTGACAGTGTGTGCTTATATTATCTTTTTAAATGTTTTATTTGGGGTCCAGGGACCAGGATTGTGATAATGAAGGGTGTTCTAGCGAGGGTGTGCGCGTGCGTGTGTGTGTGTGTGTGTGTGTCAGATCCAGTCGGGTTGAAGGATCCTAATGAAGTGTCAAGGCAGTGTTTCTTTTTATTTGTTTGTTTGTTTTAATTGCATTCTTGTAATGCTATAAGAGCTAACCTGAATTGAATGGACGTGTCTGCTTTTATTTACCAGGTGAAGGTGACCCAGGAGGTGAAGCTGACCTTTGCTGAACAAGCGGCCAAACTTCAGAGCAAGCAGCAGCAGGAGAGTGAGCTCCTGGAGGAGATCCGGTGAGAGCAGCGGGCTTGCAATGCTGTCTTCAGAGGGGTGGGCTGTGCAGTCAGCTAATTTACTGGACTGGGGTTTGACAATGGCTCTGGTCACCAGTGCAGTGAGGCTGATGATCTCAACATAGATCCCAGTGAATAGTGGACAGAGTGAAGAGCAGTGCTGCCAGTCAGCTGTACACCTCAGAGAAACACTGTGCACCTGCAGTGCATGAGGCAGAGAAACACTGTGCACCTGCAGTGCATGAGGCAGAGAAACACTGTGCATCTGTAGTGCATGAGGCAGAGTTCTGCTAGCATGTGAATGAGGAGGAGGCAGTTTGACTAGATTGTAAATATTCAATTCCAAGGATGAATGGAATGTTCTTCTCAGAGGTCAGGGGTGATGGGTTGCAGAGGTGCAGGGGTGATGGGGTGGGGTGCAGAGGTGCAGGGGTGATGGGGTCTTGTGTATCGTTAATCTGGGCTGTGCCACTGCTTTTGTTCCATGGCCAGTGCATAGAATGTAGGTGCACCTGGACACTAAAGCTGCAGCACACACACAATGACTTCAGTTGAAGCTGGTGTGTGTGTTTGGCTTGTAATGGAGCGCTGCTCCAGGTGGCTACAGCTGGAAGCACTTTCTATTCTCTATTGGGGATGGTGTGACCGTGTCCAGGTGCACACAGCTGGAGATAAGAGGTATAGTAAATAATATTACTTCAAGCATTTTTCATTTTAAAGGGCGGGTCTCTGCATCTCTGACGCCGTTTCATTGCTTGTCTTGCAGGTCCTTCAGTAAACAGAGAGCTGCCATTGAGAAGGACTATGGCCAGGTAAGCACTGCGGCTGAGCAGGGCCTCTGCCTGACACTGTGCAGCTTTTTGAATTTGAGACTCCCACGAACTCACTGCTGAGAAAGCACTGGCAGTTTGCAGCTGACTCTAGTGCTGAGAAAGCACTGGCAGTTTGCAGCTGACTCTAGTGCTTAGAAAGCACTGGCAGTTTGCAGCTGACTCTAGTGCTGATAAAGCACTGGCAGTTTGCAGCTGACTCTAGTGCTGAGAAAGCACTGGCAGTTTGCAGCTGACTCTAGTGCTGAGAAAGCACTGGCAGTTTGCAGCTGACTCTACTGCTGATAAAGCACTGGCAGTTTGCAGCTGACTCTAGTGCTGAGAAAGCACTGGCAGTTTGCAGCTGACTCTCCTATAGTAGATTTTAAATTTTGAATACTGGTTTCAGCAATTTTATATTACCTGATATGTCTATCTTTATCTTTTAATGACTTGAAATCTAAAAAGCACACACGAGAAAGCCCCGTCATGCGTGTAACACAAAGGGTACTTGGTAGTTTAGCCCTGATGTGGAGTTTGCATCTTAAAGCCCAGGACCCTGCTCCTCCTCCTCTGATTAATGTATTGGAGACCGCGGCGCGGGAGGCGCCTGTCAGATTCCACCCGTTAACCAGACAGCTCTGCGCTGACTATCCCTGTATGAAAGGGATGACTGATTTCCTGATTTCTTAGACTCATGAAGCTGAGCTATTGAAACCTTCCTGTACATGAGTAAAGTTGTGTGTGCGTGTGTGCGTGTGTGCGTGCGTGTGTGTGTGTGCGCGTGCGTGCGTGCGTGCGCTGAACTCAGGCTTGGCCTGGCAGCTGCTTTCAGTTGCATATCTGCTGATGGAAGTCATAGTTGTGCTTTAGGCTGCTACTGGGGTTTCCATACGGCTTTGGGAAAAGGTGGGTTGTACAAAACTGTATTCAAGAATCTGACTTGAAACGCATTGGTAAACATCCCATGCATTCCAAGAAATGGAGAAGTGAAGTAACAATTCGAATGGGAACCCAAGTGCTGAAATGAACATGGTTTACCCAGGACAGAACGGGCTTGATTAAACAAGGGGTGGTGTTCTGTGTGCACACACGCACACACACAGAGTGTTTGCTCACCTGGACTGATGTCACTGTGGAATGTGGCGGGCAGGCTCAATGTGTGGGCAAGTACTCGGGACGGGTCTCGCAGGACAGCTTGGAAACAGAAGCCACTTTGTTTAGCTGTTTGTTTTTGGTTGCTGCTGTGTTCTGTCCTCACTGTCAGCAATGCAGGAGCTCAGTGTGAGCAGAGGCTGTACGTCCAGCTGGGGTCAGCGCGCTCTCCTCACTGTCAGCAATGCAGGAGCTCAGTGTGAGCAGAGACTGTACGTCCAGCTGGGGGTCAGCGCGCTCTCCTCACTGTCAGCAATGCAGGAGCTCAGTGTGAGCAGAGACTGTACGTCCAGCTGGGGTCAGCGCGCTCTCCTCATTGTCAGCAATGCAGGAGCTCAGTGTGAGCAGAGACTGTACGTCCAGCTGGGGTCAGCGCGCTCTCCTCACTGTCAGCAATGCAGGAGCTCAGCGTGAGCAGAGACTGTACGTCCAGCTGGGGTCAGCGCGCTCTCCTCACTGTCAGCAATGCAGGAGCTCAGTGTGAGCAGAGACTGTACGTCCAGCTGGGGTCAGCGCGCTCTCCTCACTGTCAGCAATGCAGGAGCTCGGTGTGAGCAGAGACTGTACGTCCAGCTGGGGGTCAGCGCGCTCTCCTCACTGTCAGCAATGCAGGAGCTCAGTGTGAGCAGAGACTGTACGTCCAGCTGGGGGTCAGTTCTCACAAGGTCTGTGTCCATGCAAGTAGTGCTTCCTAATGCACTCTACTGTGTGAGCTAAAGCAACCGGTAGATTTGAATAGTGGTTCTGAGTAGTGCTGGATCTCAGCTGCTCTGAATCCTGTCCTAATGGGGAGAGATCAATACTACTAGTGCAGCAGCTCCAAATAAACAGGCACCGAGGCCAGCTAGAAGTGTGGCAGGTGGGTTGGAGCCAGATTTACTTGGGTTTCTCTTTCGTACAAAGCGGACAGGTCTTTAATTGTGTTTTATTAACACTGATGGCATGGTAGTCTCCTGTACTTGCCTTGAGGGCATATTGTCAGTGCTTTCTCCAGTCTATAATATGAGAGCGCTTAAATGGAATCCTATTGCATAGGTGATATGCAGGAATGGAAATAAGACTCCTGATGCATCCATTTCAGGTATTGATACGAGCTTGATTAGCCACTGGGTGTAGCTAAGAAGCTCAGGTGTGACATCTAAAACTCACCGTGAAACCAGGAATGGATCAAACTGCTGTGCAATGGGAGCCTCATGTCTATCCGTGTTGTAAGACAGGATCACACCCTTTGAAAATGTGCCCTGATTGTTCTGGTTTTACCTCAAAGTAAGGAGGCTGTGTGGTCCAGTGGTTAAAGAAAAGGGCTTGTAACCAGGAGGTCCCCGGTTCAAATCCCACCTCAGCCACTGACTCATTGTGTGACCCTGAGCAAGTCACTTGACCTCCTTGTGCTCCGTCTTTCGGGTGAGACGTAATTGTAAGTGACTCTGTAAGTCGCCTTGGATAAAGGCGTCTGCTTAATAAACAAATAATAATAATAATAATAAAAGTAAATGAATGGGAATGCCTGCGTTGAGAAGAGTGCTCCTGCAGGCCACCCTGTTCAGACTGTTGAATAATGGTGTCTCCGCACAGGCTCTGCACAGACTGGCCTCCCAGTACATGAAGAGGGATGGGCTTCGTGGGAGAGGGGAGCCCAGTGACAGCAGGTACGTACCCTCGGATCCGCAGCGTTCAAGATATCTGACATGACTTCCATACACTGCGGGCTGATTTCAGTGTTTCATTAGTACAGTAACTTGACCGGGTCGTTCGATACCTCAGACATGAGAGGGTGGGACAGGTTCATAATCCAGAGCGGATAATCTGAAGTTTAAGTTTTTTTTTATCAAAACATTTCTGCCTGCATGTCCGTGACCAGCTTCAGAGCTGAGAGTTTTTTTTTTTGTTGTTGTTTGTAAAATAAAAAAAAATCTTTGAACTTCGACAGTCTGCAGAAGTCCATGAAGACCAAACCTTATTTAATCAGCTGATTTTTTTTTTTTTTTTAATGTAAGTAGTCTGGTAACTGCGCTCCCCCCTCCTCTGCAGAAGTGTGTTCACGGTGTGGAGGTCCCTGATTGAAGCCACTGTCCACACCAGCCTGTCCAGAGTCGCTGCGTCCGAGAACTACCGCGCCCTGACCAGCGAGACCACCAGGACCCTGCGAGCGGCCAAGGAGCAGCGCGCCAAGAAGGTGGGGGCTCCGGGAGGGAGTGAGGGAGCAGGGGCTTTCAGACATGTCTTCCTTGAGCCCCCCTGTCCAGAGCATCACACCCCCCCCCTCTCTCTCTCTGTGTCCCTCAGAGCTCGGAGCAGCTGCTATGTGTGCAGGGTGAGCTGGTGGAGGCGGTGCGGGAGCTCTGCAAGGTGAAGAAGCGCTATTACCACCTGGAGCGCATCACTGAGCTTGCCCGGGACAAGTGAGTGAGAGACACTGGAGAGAGCAAACAAACACACACCATATAAATAAATAAACACAACGATTGAACCATCAATCTGATTTACATTTTCATAGATTTTACTTCTTCTTTCAGATCCAAAAAGAATGACTATGGGATTTTCCATTTCAGAACAAACCTGCAGAAGTTGAACACAAAGGTATGCTTCCCCTTGAGTCCAGGTTGTGTAAGCACGAAGTCCCCAGTATAAACGCTGGTCCAGCGAAAAAGCTTGAAATAAATATCTCTCTCTCTCTCTCTCTCTCACTCCCCCTGCAGCTGAGCAATCGGCTGTCTGAGTGCAACCTGCAGCTCACTGAGGCTCGTAACGAGTACCTTCTTACCCTGGCCGCTGTGAACTCACACCAGGAGCACTATCACAGCAAGGACCTGCCGGCTCTCATCAAGGTAACGCGCTCCCCTCGGCTCTCATCAAGGTAACGCGCTCCCCTCGGCTCTCATCAAGGTAACGCGCTCCCCTCCGCCCTCGTCAAGGTAACGTGCTCCCCTCCGCCCTCGTCAAGGTAACGCGCTCCCCTCCGCCCTCATCAAGGTAACGCGCTCTCAGCCCGCTCTCCTCTTCTTTGGTTGATCAGCAGTATTTTCAAATGCTAAGGCTGGTGATTTTCATTGAATTTTGTAAAGTTTCTACGGAACACAAGAAACTTCCCTTCGATTATGTTTTAGATCCTTGTTGATGGGCATCTGTATGAATTTTCTAGATTTCATTTAAAAAAGTGAGCTTTCTAGAATCGTTCTAATTCTGTGGTAATTTGCAGTTGAGTAACAAACACATCTGCTGTTTTATTTGGGAGCTGTTTTCTTTATCGGCTCACCAGGCGAGTTGTTTACACACATAGTGAAGTCCTCTATTGAGTCACAGTCAGCTGAAAGAGATAAACGAACACTTGGGAACTTCAGTAAATCGGGCTCTTTGTCTCTGCTCTCAGCTGCAGCGCTACTTTCTTCCACAGCGGTGGGAGAGAGGAAGGCTGTATTCTTGTTTTCACTGACTCGCTGGAAAAACAGGTTTAGTTTCTGTTTTGATGTGTTAAAAAAAAAAAAGTCATGAGACTTTTATAAACCGCTGTTGGACTGGAATAGTTTAATAAATATGAACTTTGTTGAATTCGTCAGAACAGTGTGACATGGGCCCTAATCACAAAACCTTAAGGACTTTTAACATATATTTTGAATGTGTTTTTATTGCAAACTGACAGACAAATACAATTCACAGTTTATTAATAACTGGGTATAAATAAACAGTTTCTTCTTGAGATATGATATCCTTTAAGTAAAGGGGAGGGAGTCTGAATCTCGGTGCCTTGAACAAACCAATCGAGCGTGTGTTTTATTTGTACCTCTGTGTGTGACTCTTATGAAACATGCATGTCTGTTTACAAGCCTCCCTCTTCACTTCATCAGGCTGTGCATGGGAACTGGGCCTGAACCAGTTCCCATGCATGGGCCTGTCTCCTCTCTCTCTCTCTCCCACAACACTGCGGACGGCCTCGTATTAACAGCTCCTTTTTGAAATATCTTCACACTGAAGTTGAGGTTTAGGCGGAAATGGCTTTGCTGCCAGTGGTCAGTGCGGGAGAGCTCCCCGATGAGCAGAGGAGTCATGTGGCTCAGCAGCTTCCTGTGTAGCTGGAGACAGGCTGTCATGTTTCTGTAAGAGAAGGGAAACCACGCGTGGGAGAACCACAGCATGGAGATGTTGTCGTGACTCAGCTAACGAGCGCCCTGCCGATACTGATACTGCGCCACCTTGTGACCTGTGTTGAAATATCCACTCCTTGCACTAGACGTTTCCTGTGAAATGTTATCAGTAAAGTATTTTGGTGGTGCTGTGCATACAGCAGCAGGAGCAGGCCTGTTTTTTAAAGGAGATTAACCGGTCCTTTAGTGCCTCTAGCGATGTGCAGAACATCCTGTGGTTTGGCAGACCCTCTGGCTGCTTGTTTGCACTTGTGTGTGTCTCCTTCGCTCTCTCCTTCTCTTCCTCTCTGTCTCTCTCCATCCTCCTCCTCCTCTCGCTCTCTCGCTCCCTTCTCCTCCCTCCCTCCCTCCCTCTCTCTCTCTCACATGCTCCTCCTCCCTCCTCTCTCACTCTCTCCCTCTCCTCTGCCTCCTCCTCTCTCTCCATGATGAACTGTTTACCTCCATGGGGCTGCCTCAGTCACTCTGGAATCTGTCCCTCCTCTGCTAAAACCCTTGCTGTGTTTGAACAGGGGCCCTAGTTTCCAGGAAATCCTGTTGCTGCTGATCATGCACTGCTGATGACACACTGATCTAACCGAAGATCCAAAAGATTTTAGAAGAAACCAAAAGCCTGACTCTACAATTATAATTTTTCTGTGCCATTTTCTTGTAGAAATGCAGCATTTGAAAGGTGGTGTTTGTTGCATGTAGCAAAGTAGCTACAGTTGAGAGTCTATTTTAACAAACCCAGTAAGCAAGTTTTCTCACTCCTCCATGTCAGAGATCTCTGCTTTCAGTAACACTGGCTGGGGTTCAGCCCTCAGCACAGGACGCTCCAGGTCTACCTCTCCTCCCAGGACTCTGTCGCCACCACGTGGCTGACCTGCCGCTCTGCTCCCTGTGTTTCAGGACCTGGATGGGGACCTGTACGAGCGGCTGAGGGAGCACTTCACCCTGCTGAGCCAGACTGAGATCAACAGCTGTCAGGCGACGCAGAGCGCCTTCCTTGGGGTCCTGCAGGACTCCTGCCAGGTACCCTACACGGAGGGAAGGAAGACCCCATTGCACAGCAGCTTCACCCAGTCCGTTTCCTACATAGCTCATTTGAAGGAGGATTTTTTTTTTTATGGTGTGATATGGTAAATGGTATGAATAAAGTTTTCTTGCTTATTGACCTATTTATTTAACATGAAGACAAGAGTGAGTTGTGGAATGGTGAAACGGGTTGTGTTAAGTCTCTACCTGAGAGTAAAGAATTGCTCTGTGCCAGTGTGTCTGATTGGTGGAGGATTCCTGTGTCTGTGTGCAGGTGTCTCGAGAGCACGACCTCCAGCTCTTTCTTCAGGAGAACCCTGTCTTCACCAAGGCACCCGTCTTCCTGTTCCAGGGGGCACCCAGCGACAAGGTACCGTCCCAGAGGACCCCTGCGTCCTCCACACTCCACATGCTCGTTCAAGGGGAACTGACTCAGAAGGGCTGTCTTTGTTTTCAATGCACATTTGCACGCAGGGGGCTTTTTCTTATAATGCTCCCCTTGTGGTGAGAGTTTCACGTGATGCACAGCACCACCTGCTGGTCAGAGGTTGAAATTGTACTGGTGGGCCCTATGTACAGAACTCTGTTTTTAATAATTGGTGATTTTAATGTTTAACTAATAGGAGTGTTTTGTTTCCTTGGTCAGAGCCGTCTTTTAACATCTCGTGCTTCCGTTGCAGGTGTGCGGTCTGGTCCATCAGGGCAGTGCCCAGGGTGGGGAAAGCTGTCTGGAGAAGGAGGCGCGGAAATGGGCGACCAAAGCAGCCAAGGACTATAAAATCAAAACCCACGGAGAAAGGGTGAGTCCAGAGAAACAGACACCTCGCCATCACATCCTAATACACCGTAAAGAGCTTTAATTAAATCACGCTTTCTAAGTAAAGTGTCTTGAATCAAGATCTTTAGCATCCCCTCCCAATCAGATACTTCCTTATAAACTCGAACAGAAAGTTAAGGTGGGCGGCCGGTTCTCGGAGGCGTCCTTCTCAATGTCCGTGTGTCCGTGTGTCAGGTTCTGCAGACGCTGGAGAAGCGCAGGAAGCTGGTCTCCGAGGACGAGCTGGCAGGCGTGGAGCGGAAGATGGAGGAGGTGAAGGAGGGCGTCCGCAAGGCTGAGGTATGTCAGGCTGAGTGAGAGACACGCTGACCTCCCGGGCAGACCAGAGACACACACACCTGAGTGAGAGACACGCTGACCCCCCGGGCAGACCAGAGACACGCTGACCCCCCGGGCAGACCAGAGACACGCTGACCTCCCGGGCAGACCAGAGACACGCTGACCTCCCGGGCAGACCAGACACACACCTGAGTGAGAGACACGCTGACCTCCTGTGACTTTATAGCCACGTGTGAACGAGCTGTACCCAGACACTTTACATTGCATGTTGTGAAGGTGAGGTGAGGTGTTGTGCAGAGCGGTCAAGGCTCTCAATCGGGTTCCCTTGCCATGTCCTGTCCCCAGGTGAGCCGGGTGAAGGCAGACTCTCGTCTGGCTCTCCTGCGATTGGCCGGTGTGGAGACGGACTCCTGGGTGACAAGCGCCATGAGCCAGGCCAACGAGGAGCTGGAGAGCGAGCGGCGGCTGAGCGAGGCACGGCTCTCCAACGGAGCCATCTCCCCCCTGGTGAGTCCAGCTGCCCTGCCAGAGCACCAGTATAACCAGGGGAAGGATTATTACATTGCATGATCAATGTTTTGATGTACAAAAACATTTGTAAAATATACTTTTTGGCTTGTTTCAGTGTTTCTAAATCATTGACACGTGTGTGTGTGTGTGTGTGTGTGTGTGTGTGTGTGTGTGTGTGTGTGTGTGTGTGTGTGTGTGTGTGTGTGTGTGTGTGTGTCTCTTTGCTCTCAGGAGGATGAGTTTGATTTCGAGGATTTTGACGACGATGAGATTTTCACAGAGTCTGCACCGAGCCCCTGCCCCCGCAGCTACCCCCTGCCCTGCCGGGTTCTCTACAGCTACCAGGTGAGAGAGCGGCTCTGTGTGCGGGCCCTGTGCAGTGATACATTGCTCTAGATCCACATTCTCCTCTCCCCTGTGCAGTGATCCACACTCTCCTCTCCCCTGCACCCCTCCACTGTTCCCCTGCCCTCTGCAGTGATACACACTCTCCTTTCTCCCTCCTCATTCCTGTCCCGTCTGCAGGCCTGCCAAGCAGACGAGCTGTCCATCACGGAGGACGAGGAGCTGGAGGTGATAGAGGACGGAGACATGGAGGACTGGCTCAAGGTTTGACACTTCTCTACTTGTCTCTGTCTCTGTATGCATCTTTGTATCTGTGTGTGACTCTGTGTGTGCGTGTCTGTATTCCTCCCTCAGGCTCGGAATGCTTCAGGGCAGGTGGGGTACGTGCCCGAGAGGTACCTGCAGTTCCCGAGCCTGTCAGCAGGGGACGCTGTGTCGCAGAGAGTCCCGGGGAGCCCCGTCTCAGGGAGCTCGCTGGGGTCCCAGGGGAGAGGCTCACAGACATGCACGGGAGGTGAGAATCTGTTTCTACTGCAAGCACGTCACTTGCTGTCCCTGCACCCTGAGCTTGGAAGGACTCTGGCAGCCATTTACTTTAGACATGGTTTTGAAAGACTGGGAGAACGGGGGTCGGGACTCCACATCTCTGTCTAAATAGAAGCCAGTCCTGTTGCAATTCTGCATAGACTATGATACTGGAGGTGCTTTTAAATTTGGATAAAAGAACTGAAGAGATGAGGCTGGCCTGATGGTTCATCAGTTCCTTATAGAGTCCAGCGACTGCTCTCCGCTGTCTAAAATCAGGAGGGGTGAGGAGATGCCATCCGTCCCAAGCCATGGAAATCTAATTTAAAAACGGGCTTGTTCTTGAGCTGGATTGATTGGCCAGTAGCTTTTTAATTTTTGAATTTTATTGTAAAGCGTTCTGGGATGCTCTGCATGAAGAGCGCTTTATAAAAGCAAGCTGTATTGTATTGTATTGTATTGTATTGTATTGTATTAGTGTTGGTGATGGTTTCTCTCTCTCTGCCCCGCAGGCCTGGCCCGGGCGCTGTATTGTATTGTATTGTATTGTATTGTATTGTATTGTATCAGTGTTGGTGATGGTTTCTCTCTCTCTGCCCCGCAGGCCTGGCCCGGGCGCTGTATTGTATTGTATTGTATTGTATTGTATTGTATTGTATTGTATTGTATCAGTGTTGGTGATGGTTTCTCTCTCTCTGCCCCGCAGGCCTGGCCCGGGCGCTGTATTGTATTGTGTTGTGTTGTGTTGTATTGTATTGTATTGTATTGTATTGTATTGTATTAGTGTTGGTGATAGTTTCTCTCTCTCTGCCCCGCAGGCCTGGCCCGGGCGCTCTACCCGTACTGTGGGCAGAGTGGGGAGGAGCTGTCCTTCCCTGAGGGGGCTGTGATCCGGCTGCTGCGCTGCGGAGACGTCCAGGTGGACGACGGCTTCTGGGAGGGGGAGCTGAACGGGAGAGTCGGGGTGTTCCCCTCCCTCGTGGTGGAGCTGCTGGGAGAGGAGGAGGAGGAGGAGGAGGAGGAGGAGGAGGGGAAGGTGAGCATGCACAGCAACCATTTTTATTGCAGTTTTTCATGGTACCAAAAATCAGGACTAAAAAAAGAAAGTCTCTGTTCTGGTTTCAGGAGCTGTTGTCCTCTGGCCCTCCTCCCTTCTCCCCCCCGCTCCCCATCCTTGGAGCCTCATCACTGCCAGTCCCGGGGAGTACGCCACCTAGGGGACTGGAGGACAGGCTGCAGGGGACTCCGCTGGGGTTGCTCAGGCGGCCTGACAGCAGAGCAGGTAGGACTGTGGTCAGGGAGGGAGGGAGGGAGGGACGGGAAAGTGCGTCTTGTTCTTGCTCTGAAGGTTTTTAATGACTCTTCTCCTCCCTCTCCAGACAGCGGCAGCAGTGCCCACAGCTCCCCCGATCACTCCCCTCGGCGGGCCAGGCCGGTACGTGTGCTTTCCTTTCCATCCAGTGTGTGTGTGTGTGTGAGTGAGTGTGAGTATATGAGTGTGTGTGTGTTTGCTGCTCCTGCCAGCCCATCACGTTTCAACACAGCTCAAGCAGCTGGTAGTTTCGCACTTGTCCATTGCTGGACAGCATGTTATAAAATCAGAACGGGGGAGGCTTTTCTAGTGTCCCGTGAGTTGCAGAGTGGACAGTGTCACATGCAGCTGACCAGTTCCAGAACGCTCAGGCAGCTGCGGTCAGTGATGCCTGAAATTCACAGAGCTGACCGGTGACTATGAGCACAGCACAACCAAACCGAGAGTAATACTGAACACAGTATATTTACATGCTGTAACCCATCCCTAACAAGCCCTCAGGTTCGTCTTTCTGTCTCACTGCACACAATGTATTATCTTGGTTTCTTTTTCTTATTTTTAAAGTTTAAAGATAGTCTTGTTTGAATTTGTTTCTTTTATATAAGCATCATTGAGCTGGGTCTCCTAACATACAAACCAATGAGATTTATTTTCCCTGGGACAGTAGTTCTGGTGCTGCAGCACTGCAGTGTTTCTGATCTGTCTGTCTGTCTGTCTGTCTGTCTGTGTCTCTCTCTCTCTCTCTCTTTGCTCCCTGCAGGTACGTGCGCCCCCCCGCCCCCCTGGACAGCGCCCCTCCCCCAGCCCCAGCTCTGACGAGCACTTTGTCTGAGTAGAACCAGCCTGCATCACTGACTGAGACGTTCCACAGCGCTGCCACACGCTCCGCCTCTCGCTGGGCTGCCACACGTCCGCCTCTAGCTGGGCTGCGTCGCACACACCATGCCTCTCATTTCCTGTGTGCGCTAGACAGTCGCTCCCAGCACAACATCTGCACACTTCTGTTACGTCTCGTAACAACTTGAAACTTGTTGCTGTGTGTTTGTATCTCCCGTCCACGCATTCCAACCCTGGAACCACAGAGCTGGAAGATCTAGAAGAGGAATTCCGGGGGGGGGGGGGGGGGGTTCTCTTTCTTTAGGAGTTGCATTTAATATATTGAAAAGCATATTCTACTTTATATTTATTATTATTATTCTAATTATTATTATTCTGGGTTTATTTTTGTTGTATGTGAAATGTTTGACCTCCTGCCTCAATCATGCCAGTCCCCTGCAGCTGGGTGTGCAGGTGTAGCTCACTTGGCTGGCACACTTATCTCGCAGTTTTATTTATTTTGTTGGTATAAAAAACAAGCAATTGAAATGCAAACCAACAAATACTGCTCTACCTGTATTATTATTATTATTATTATTATTATTATTATTATTATTATTATTATTTTTAAATAATTATTTTAATTTTGTTTGCAGTTTTTATTGAATCCGTTTTTTTCAGTTGCATGTTTCACCTATGTGTTGTCAAAGGGCCCGTCTCTTTTCAAATTGTTACCCGCGGACATGCCTGTGTACCCCGATACTGTGAACAGTGGAAGTTGGTTTCCATTAAGCTTGCTATGCAGAACCCCGTGTGCCAGTGTGTTTGCAATGTTCACTTTTATGGACCCAATAAAAATAACAATCTCAGCCTGTGCTCTGATTTATACAGCAAGCCTCTCAATCAGAGCTGCTCCTCATTGGCTGGACAACTACAGAACTTTCTTGTGTGTTTCTTCCTGTCTGGGGAGACTGGACCATTATTTCAATACAAACACAAGACCCAAAACACAGTGAAGTACTGTTAAAATGCATAGCTTTATCTTTAGTATTTATCTGGTATAATTTAAAATAGAACAGTCCAGCATCTTCTCAGGTGCAGTTCCCATGTTCTCAGATATACAGTTCTGGTTTCTAGGATTTGAATATCCAACCCATTGTTACTATCATTAAAGAGGTCATTTTTCAACCACTATCTTTAGTCCTATGCTTCTGCAGTTTCGGATCACTATAAATACATGCAAGAAGAACACCATTATTCAGTGTAAGGCCACTCTACACAGACTGCTCTGCTGCCCACTACAAACACACTGTAAGCAGCTTGACTTGACCGCACGGTTGGAGCTGAGGGGGAACGCGACGGGAGCAGCTTGACCGCACGGTCGGAGCGGATGGGGAACGCGACGGGAGCAGCTTGACCGCCCGGTCGGAGCGGATGGGGAACGCGACGGGAGCAGCTTGACCGCCCGGTCGGAGCGGATGGGGAACGCGACGGGAGCAGCTTGACCGCACGGTCGGAGCGGATGGGGAACGCGACGGGAGCAGCTTGACCGCACGGTCGGAGCGGAGGGGGAACGCGACGGGAGCAGCTTGACCGCCCGGTCGGAGCCGAGGGGGAACGCGACGGGAGCAGCTTGACCGCACGGTCAGAGCCGAGGGGGAACGCGACGGGAGCAGCTTGACCGCCCGGTCGGAGCCGAGGGGGAACGCGACGGGAGCAGCTTGACCGCCCGGTCGGAGCCGAGGGGGAACGCGACGGGAGCAGCTTGACCGCACGGTCAGAGCCGAGGGGGAACGCGACGGGAGCAGCTTGACCGCCCAGTCGGAGCGGATGGGGAACGCGACGGGAGCAGCTTGACCGCACGGTCGGAGCGGATGGGGAACGCGACGGGAGCAGCTTGACCGCACGGTCGGAGCGGAGGGGGAACGCGACGGGAGCAGCTTGACCGCACGGTCGGAGCCGAGGGGGAACGCGACGGGAGCAGCTTGACCGCCCGGTCGGAGCCGAGGGGGAACGCGACGGGAGCAGCTTGACCGCACGGTCGGAGCCGAGGGGGAACGCGACGGGAGCAGCTTGACCGCACGGTCGGAGCCGAGGGGGAACGCGACGGGAGCAGCTTGACCGCCCGGTCGGAGCCGAGGGGGAACGCGACGGGAGCAGCTTGACCGCCCGGTCGGAGCGGAGGGGGAACGCGACGGGAGCAGCTTGAACGCACGGTCGGAGCCGAGGGGGAACGCGACGGGAGCAGCTTGAACGCACGGTCGGAGCCGAGGGGGAACGCGACGGGAGCAGCTTGACCGCACGGTCGGAGCCGAGGGGGAACGCGACGGGAGCAGCTTGACCGCACGGTCGGGGCCGAGGGGGAACGCGACGGGAGCAGCTTGACCGCACGGTCGGAGCCGAGGGGGAACGCGACGGGAGCAGCTTGACCGCACGGTCGGAGCTGAGGGGGAATGGAAGTTAAAAAGCTGTTCCTTCAAAGCCTCCTATGTCTCTTTTCATCAAGCTCGACTCTTTGTTCTCTTTCTAAATCCCTCTAAAACATTATTAAGGGCAGACAGAGGGCGGGCAGCCCTGGTCTGGGAGTGAGCTGTCGTTCCTGGATTAACGGACCTGTCTAAATGATTTACTCCTGGTTCCATAGACCCCTCTTAGCACTAATCTTGAGAACCTTGATTGTTCTTTAGGTATAGCAGTTCAAGTTTAGTGCTAATCTGGGGCTGTGAAACCAGCCATCAGTGACTTATAAAACCCTATCTAATCCCAGGTAACCCATTGCACATGTGCACAGCAATGCGAAGGACCAGACACATGGTAAGAAAGCGAAGCTCTCCCAGACTGACAGAGCTCCTGAGCTGAGACCCACACAGGGCTGTCAGTGCAGCTCAGCTCTGCAGTGCAGGTGCAGCCCATGTAATATTGAACATACACAGCAGGGGACGATGGCGATGTTCTTTCACAAACACAGTAAATCCAGGGCAGGTGTGCAGGGCTCTTTGTTCGTTATCCACAGTGACAGATACAGTACAGACGCTACGTGGTTTTCAGCTTTCATTGTTCAGCTGACTTGGCTTAAACCTTGAAATCCAGACAGCGTGGTTCACAGCTGCTGCATTTTGTTATTGTTGAAAGCAAAGGGACCAGGGAGCGTTAACAATGCACCCACATGGCAGGTACAGCAGACAGGCTGGCACTGTGATTCACTCAGTGCCAGGCCAGCTGCAGGAATGGGAGCCTCCGGTAAAGCACAGGGGATGTATACTGGTCCTGTCAGTAAACAGATAAGCACACTGCCTCCTCGGAGAGCTCTCAGCACTATACTGAGAGTATCAGAGCCACTGACTCCAGAGAGACAGTGCGGCCCACTAATCCATTAAAACAGCAAGCTCAGTACAAACAGCTAGCTGATTCACAGGGTCTTCTAAGAGGGGGGCTGGGGGGATGCCCTGGTTGTCTGTTGATCACAGAGGGGAGGCACAGGGGTAATGATCTCAGACCAGCGCTGCAGTGAGGTGGAGAAGCTGGGGTCACAGCAGCCCCTGATTGGATGTTTGTTTTGTTTTGGGTTTATTTTCTGGGTACCTCACGGATACAGAGTCAAGGCAGCACCTACAGGATTGTCTGAAACAGTCACTTCCATCTACATGATGAAATATCTGCATCTGGACTGCAGATTGTGAATGGAGGATTCCCGTGAAGTGCTGGGGCTGCCTTCCTCTGACGGACAGGGAGGCAGTCTGAACCCCCGGGGTCCTCACCACTTGTGCGGGGTGTGGGCGGAGCCCCTCTTGCGGTTGTTTGTCTCCACACACTGGCCTCGCTGGGGCTCCTCCCCCCCTTCCTCCTGGCTCACCTTACAGTCTTTAATGTCCTCCATCTGAACCATGTCGTCTTTCGAATCCTCCGTCTGTGCCATCTCCTCGTCCTCCGTTTGGACTCTGCTGTAACGGAACTCCCTGCGGGCTGGTCCGCCAATCACAACTGTGCCATGATGAGGGCTCTTGCGTCGTGCTGCACCATCACCACCAACGTGCTCTGTTTGGGCAGTGCCATTATCAGTGTCCTTGGTTTGAGCTGTGCCTTTATTGGGGTGGTCTTTTTGAACTGTGCCATTATTAGTGTCCTTGGTTTGGGCTGTCCCATTATGGGTGCTGTCTGTTTGTGATGTGCCTTTATCTGTGCTCTCTGTTTGGACTGTGCCATTCTTTAGCCCCTCCACATGGGATTCCCCATCATTGCCTCCTCCCGTCTCTAGGCTGTCTTCCGCACCCATTGGCTCAGTCCCTCTCTGGACCACACCATTTGTGTCGTCAGTGGGTGTGTCTTTGAACATTTCTCGAAGGCTGCACCTCTCATGCAGCTCTGTCTCTGATTGGCCGACTTTGTCGTCCTTCTGCAGGGTGTCACCCTCGGCTTGTTCTGATTGGCCGGTCTTCTCCTGATTGCCAGACTTTTTCCCAACGTGGATCACCCTGAACCTGAGGGGAGGGGGAGGAGACACTGCTGTTAGGAACACTGGACTCCAGATCGCTGACTCAAGATTTTGTTTTCCTCGTTTATAATATGTACAGTACAGACTACAATCTCTAATATATAGTTAAATGAAATACACGGTACAGCTAGTTTATTATGATGTCATTCCTGTCTCAGCAGTAACCCCCAGTGCTGTTACCTCCCCACTGAGAAGACAGTGGTCTCTCTGGGGCGGGTCTTGCCCCGGGGGGCCCTCGCTCGCCCCCGCGCTCTCTTGGCCTGGCTCTGCTTGCAGTGGTGACAGGCTGTGCGGTCACTGCCGGAGTGCACCGTGTGGTGATGGGGCGGTAAGCTGCCAGCACTGTCCTGCCGAGGAAACCTGGGAGGAGAGAGAGAGACAGAGACAGGGAGAGACCGATAGACAGAGAGAGAGAGAGACACAGAGGCAGAGACAGGGAGAGACCGATAGATAGAGAGAGATAGAGACAGAGACAGATTGACAGAAATAGACAAAGTGAGACAGAGGCAGAGGTTTAAACTTGGTCACACGGTTCACGGTACAGGAAGTGCATTCTGTATCTCTGCCTGCACAGACAGCACCCCCCTCTCTTCATCTCATCTCCATGGAGTGGGTACAGAGCAAAGTGGCATGGGAAAATCTACTGAATCCCTGCCCTGGCAACGCTGGGCCCAAATCCCAGCTGCTTCCCCCAGGGTGATTCCCTCTCTCTGTGACAGAGCCGGTGAGAGAAGAGTTAGAGACTGGAGAAAGGGAGGAAGGCTCGCTGCAGGGCTAGCTCTGGGAATGCAGGAGACAGAGGGTGCTAAATAAAGTCACAGGAAATAGTCTTTGCAAAGTTTGAATTCATGTATTGTTTTCTTAAATTTGGTAATTTGTAGATAATCCCTTAATCCTCCTGGAAGATTGCCAGAATGTTATCATGCTCCAGCAGCTTGCTCACAGATACACAGGAAGTGTGTCCTGCGGTTACAGTCTGTGTTTCTGAGGACACTTCAACAAAATCTAATGCAGCAGCCTTACAATCAAATCAATCTATAGATAAACAGCTTGGCTCCAGCACACCCGGGCAGCTCTGAACCTGACTGAAGACTCGGACAGATTTCAATCAGAGCCACTTTAACGAATGACAGCACGTCGATACCTGTCTGCAGCTTGGGGCCAGGCTGGGGCTCTAATCCAGGATCAGCAGCCGTGGTTAAGGATCCCTGCAGCCCCTCCCCTCCCTGCTGAACACACTGTCTGCAGCCCCTCCCCTCCCTGCTGAACACACTGTCTGCAGCTTGGGGCCAGGCTGGGGCTCTAATCCAGGATCAGCAGCCGTGGTTAAGGATCCCTGCAGCCTCTCCCCTCCCTGCTGAACACACTGTCTGCAGCTTGGGGCCAGGCTGGGGCTCTAATCCAGGATCAGCAGCCGTGGTTAAGGATCCCTGCAGCCCCTCCCCTCCCTGCTGAACACACTGTCTGCAGCCCCTCCCCTCCCTGCTGAACACACTGTCTGCAGCTTGGGGCCAGGCTGGGGCTCTAATCCAGGATCAGCAGCCGTGGTTAAGGATCCCTGCAGCCTCTCCCCTCCCTGCTGAACACACTGTCTGCAGCTTGGGGCCAGGCTGGGGCTCTAATCCAGGATCAGCAGCCGTGGTTAAGGATCCCTGCAGCCTCTCCCCTCCCTGCTGAACACACTGTCTGCATCTTGGGGCCAGGCTGGGGCTCTAATCCAGGATCAGCAGCCGTGGTTAAGGATCCCTGCAGCCTCTCCCCTCCCTGCTGAACACACTGTCTGCAGCTTGGGGCCAGGCTGGGGCTCTAATCCAGGATCAGCAGCCGTGGTTAAGGATCCCTGCAGCCCCTCCCCTCCCCTCCCTGCTGAACACACTGTCTGCAGCTTGGGGCCAGGCTGGGGCTCTAATCCGGGGATCAGCAGCCGTGGTTAAGGATCCCTGCTGCCCCTCCCCTCCCTGCTGAACACTGTCTGCAGCCCCTCCCCTCCCTGCTGCACACACTGGTCTGCAGCCCCTCCTGTCCCTGCTGAACACACTGGTCTGCAGCCCCTCCCCTCCCCTCCCTGCTGAACACACTGGTCTGCAGCCCCTCTCCTCCCTGCTGAACACACTGGTCTGCAGCCCCTCTCTTTCCCTCCCTGCTGAACACACTGGTCTGGAGCCCCTCCCCTCCCTGCTGAACACACTGGTCTGCAGCCCCTCCCCTCCCCTCCCCTCCCCTTCCTGCTGAACACACTGGTCTGCAGCCCCTCCCCTCCCTGCTGAACACATTGACATGTTGAAAGACAGACGGACAGACAGACACATATCAGTATCAGTCCTCACCGTGGGTCCGTCCGCTCCACTGGCTCCTGGTTCACCAGCATCTCCTTCAGGGCTTCTGCATTCGCTGGGGAGAGAAACGCAACAGGACTGATGCTGCACTTCAACACCCTGACTTGCAGTTCCATGAGGCTGGAATGGTGTGATGGAGGCTGGTCCCCTACCTTCATTCTCAATGATGCACTTCACTATCTGCTCCACTGTGTCCTGGTCCTCTGCCTGATCATCTGGAACACAATCTGAAACACAGGAAGAGCCCTATAGCATTACTGTGTATCAGTGAATCAGGGCATGAAGAGCCCTATAGCATTACTGTGTATCAGTGAATCAGGGTACATGGAGAGCCCTATAGCATTACTGTGTATCAGTGAATCAGGGCGTGAAGAGCCCTATAGCATTACTGTGTATCAGTGAATCAGGGCGTGAAGAGCCCTATAGCATTACTGTGTATCAGTGAATCAGGACGTGAAGAGCCCTATAGCATTACTGTGTATCAGTGAATCAAGGTACATGGAGAGCCCTATAGCATTACTGTGTATCAGTGAATCAGGGCGTGAAGAGCCCTATAGCATTACTGTGTATCAGTGAATCAGGGTACATGGAGAGCCCTATAGCATTACTGTATATCAGTGAATCAGGGTACATGGAGAGCCCTATAGCATTACTGTATATCAGTGAATCAGGGTACATGGAGAGCCCTATAGCATTACTGTGTATCAGTGAATCAGGGTACATGGAGAGCCCTATAGCATTACTGTGTATCAGTGAATCAGGGCACGAAGAGCCCTATAGCATTACTGTGTATCAGTGAATCAGGGTACATGGAGAGCCCTATAGCATTACTGTATATCAGTGAATCAGGGTACATGGAGAGCCCTATAGCATTACTGTGTATCAGTGAATCAGGGTACATGGAGAGCCCTATAGCATTACTGTGTATCAGTGAATCAGGGCGTGAAGAGCCCTATAGCATTACTGTGTATCAGTGAATCAGGGCGTGAAGAGCCCTATAGCATTACTGTGTATCAGTGAATCAGGGTACATGGAGAGCCCTATAGCATTACTGTGTATCAGTGAATCAGGGCACGAAGAGCCCTATAGCATTACTGTGTATCAGTGAATCAGGGTACATGGAGAGCCCTATAGCATTACTGTATATCAGTGAATCAGGGTACATGGAGAGCCCTATAGCATTACTGTATATCAGTGAATCAGGGTACATGGAGAGCCCTATAGCATTACTGTGTATCAGTGAATCAGGGTACATGGAGAGCCCTATAGCATTACTGTGTATCAGTGAATCAGGACATGAAGAGCCCTATAGCATTACTGTGTATCAGTGAATCAGGACATGAAGAGCCCTATAGCATTACTGTGTATCAGTGAATCAGGGTACATGGAGAGCCCTATAGCATTACTGTGTATCAGTGAATCAGGGTACATGGAGAGCCCTATAGCATTACTGTGTATCAGGGAATCAGGATTCTTTCTTTTCATGATATAGTATAGTGATACATCATTACTGATTGTAGTTTTTCGAATTGTCCTTTATTGTTTTGTGGTCAGTATGAATGTCCTGTACCCACCCTCGGTGTCCTCTCGGGTCAGCTTGCCCTCGCTCTCCTCCTCCTCAAGCTCCCCTGTCCGGCAGCGGTACCCCTTCTTCTTCAGGACATGGCAGATGAGGAAGCCCAGCAGGCCGGTGAGGAAGAAGAACAGGACCAGGAGGAAGATCATATAAGGGGGGGTGTGGTCCGGGGCCTCCCCCTGTGGAACGCTCTCCCCGTCCGCCATCCCTCACTCCAGACACCCACAGCCCTGGAACACAGAGCATCCATACAGGGAATGGGGATGAGCTGGGGCAGGGAGCAGAGAGCATCAATACAGGGAATATGGAAGAGCTGGGGCAGGGAGCATCCATACAGGGAATAGGGAAGAGCTGGGGCAGGGAGCAGAGAGCATCCATACAAGGAATAGGGAAGAGCTGGGACAGGGAGCAGAGAGCATCCATACAGGGAATGGGGATGAGCTGGGGCAGGGAGCAGAGAGCATCAATACAGGGAATATGGAAGAGCTGGGGCAGGGAGCATCCATACAGGGAATAGGGAAGAGCTGGGGCAGGGAGCAGAGAGCATCCATACAAGGAATAGGGAAGAGCTGGGACAGGGAGCAGAGAGCATCAATACAGAGAATATGGAAGAGCTGGGGCAGGGAGCATCCATACAGGGAATAGGGAAGAGCTGGGGCAGGGAGCAGAGAGCATCCATACAAGGAATAGGGAAGAGCTGGGACAGGGAGCAGAGAGCATCCATACAGGGAATAGGGAACAGCTGGGGCAGGGAGCATCCATACAGGGAATAGGGAAGAGCTGGGACAGGGAGCAGAGAGCATCCATACAGGGAATAGGGAAGAGCTGGGACAGGGAGCAGAGAGCATCCATACAGGGAATAGGGAAGAGCTGGGGCAGGGAGCAGAGAGCATCCATACAGGGAATAGGGAAGAGCTGGGACAGGGAGCAGAGAGCATCCATACAGGGAATAGGGAACAGCTGGGGCAGGGAGCAGAGAACATCCATACAGGGAATAGGGAACAGCTGGGGCAGGGAGCATCCATACAGGGAATAGGGAACAGCTGGGGCACGGAGCATCAATACAGGGAATAGGGAAGAGCTGGGGCAGGGAGCAGAGAGCATCCATACAGGGAATAGGGAAGAGCTGGGGCAGGGAGCATCCATACAGGGAATAGGGAAGAGCTGGGGCAGGGAGCATCCATACAGGGAATAGGGAAGAGCTGGGACAGGGAGCAGAGAGCATCCATACAGGGAATAGGGAAGAGCTGGGGCAGAGAGCAGGGAGCATCAATAAAGGGAATAGGGAAGAGCTGGGGCAGGGAGCATCAATACAGGGAATAGGGAAGAGCTGGGGCAGAGAGCAGGGAGCAGTCTGCTCCATCTACCACTGCTCCAGTAACACTGTGTTGGGGAGCTGTTCTGTTTACTACACTGAATCAGCAGAGAACCCACAATCCCACCTGCTTTCTAAAGCTGAGGGAACACGAGGACACTTTGTGGCTTGGAACTTGGTTTCAGGAGACTAGGTTTCAGGCCACCAGGGGAGACTTGTGGTTTTATAATAATAATAATAATAATAATAATAATTTATACAGCAAAGTTGCCTCAACCTAGGCATCCCGGTGGTCTCCTGGACCCAGGTTTCAAGCCACTGTTCCTGTAAGAGTGTCCCGTGTTCCCCCCTCTTAGAGAGCATCTGGAAGTCGTCGTTGGTGCTGACTGCAGCTCCCTAGCGAAGTTCCCAGAACGTTTCTCCGGACCGCATCCTTGGAAACCCTGAGAGAATATCATCATGTAAATAAACAGAGCGAGATCTGGCACTGGCCTCCAGCTGATCCCACCCCTCCACCACTGCAGGGCTCTCACTGCATGCATTGTATGTGCAGAAGTGTGCGGCTGCTACCTCCAATCAAGTGGAGACTGTACTTCTCACTCACTCTTAGCTGAGTCCGTCATGCAAAGAAGTGCAGGAGGTAGTACACTCTCAACGAGAGGTATTATGAGTCAATGAATACACATACAAAACAGATCAAAAGATCTTACTACAGAAAGGTGTACAGAAATCTGGGATAGCAAGTACAATAACCAGGGATTTACTAAATCATTCACACACACTGTGGATCACCCCTCAGACACAGCAGAGCTGTGGATCACCCCTCAGACACAGCAGAGCTGTGGATCACCCCTCAGACACAGCAGAGCTGTGGATCATCCTCTCAGACACAGCACAGCTGTGGATCATCCTCTCAGACACAGCAGTGCTGTGGATCATCCTCTCAGACACAGCAGAGCTGTGGATCACCCCTCAGACACAGCAGAGCTATGGATCACCCCTCAGACACAGCAGAGCTGTGGATCATCCTCTCAGACACAGCAGAGCTGTGGATCACCCCTCAGACACAGCAGAGCTGTGGATCATCCTCTCAGACACAGCAGAGCTGTGGATCACCCCTCAGACACAGCAGAACTGTGGATAATCCTCTCAGACACAGCAGAGCTGTGGATCATCCTCTCAGACACAGCAGCGCTGTGGATCAGCCCCTCAGACATAGCAGTGCTGTGGATCATCCTCTCAGACACAGCAGAGCTGTGGATCACCCCTCAGACACAGCAGAGCTGTGGATCACCCCTCAGACACAGCACAGCTGTGGATCACCCCTCAGACACAGCAGAGCTAAGGATCCCCTCAGACACAGCAGAGCTGTGGATCATCCTCTCAGACACAGCAGTGCTGTGGATAATCCTCTCAGACACAGCAGAGCTGTGGATCACCCCTCAGACACAGCACAGCTGTGGATCACCCCTCAGACACAGCAGTGCTGTGGATCACCCCTCAGACACAGCACAGCTGTGGATCACCCCTCAGACACAGCAGAGCTAAGGATCCCCTCAGACACAGCAGAGCTGTGGATCATCCTCTCAGACACAGCAGTGCTGTGGATCATCCTCTCAGACACAGCAGAGCTGTGGATCATCCTCTCAGACACAGCCGAGCTGAGCAAGCAACAAACACAAAGTCCCTGTACGTGATAAAGACTCTCCACCCTTGTGTCGGCTCTCCCTATCAGAACCACGCAGCCCAGCTCTGTGCAGCTGTGCAGGAAACACCCTCAGGGGGCCCTGTGCAATACAGGCTCATGGCAAGCTCTGTCCTCTAGTGTGAAATCTAAAAGCAGGACAGCAGTGTGTCAGAGCTCAATATGAACAGCACACTACACTGTGCATTTCATACGCTTGTCTTTTTAGTTTACTGGTTTCCCTGGCGGTCTGTCTCTTCTGCACATTATTATTATTATTATTATTATTATTATTATTATTATTATTATTATTATTATTATTATTGTCAATAGCAGTAGTAGTAGTATAATTAAATAGTATTATGTGTCACATACAGCAACATATATTTAATATATTTATTATTTAATACTGCGTTTGTTGACTTCAGGTATAACACCATAACCCTTAGAAAAGGTTATAAATTTAACACACTTGTCATTTGAAATTGAAATGCAGTCTTCCTTTCCAGAACTATAACCTCTCACTCATGCAAGCAGCAGCGAGTGCGATCCGGGAGTAAGCGGTGGGGTGCGGAGTTTAATTTATTTCATTTTATTCACCAGAAAAAAATAACAAAAAAACAAAAAAAAAAATAACAAAACATTAGGCGATGTAAACAAACGAGGCAATCATTAAGGTCTGTTTGTGATAAAGAAGGGCGCGCAAACAGGGATGTAATGATGCCCAAATACATTGTATTAGTGCAGAGTACAAAGTGACTGTTGTGTAATGCTGTCCCGTCACCTCTAAGCCTCTCCTCTCTACCTCACCCCTGCGTCCTGTCTCTCTGTGATTGTGTTTATCACCATATCACATTCCCCTCACGCCGTCTCCCAGCGCTGTTCGACAATGATGGCTACTGCTTTTGCTGCGAAATATTGATATTATTATTATTAATAACGTTTCGGCATGGCCGATAACTGGGAGTCGCTGAGATAAAACCCCTCGGTCCCTACCCCAGCGCGGGTCCATGCTGTCTCCCGCACTGCATACACCCTCCATCTTTCCAGACTCCCATCCATAATGCTGTTACCAGCAGCGTCGTGACGCACCTGTCCTTGAGGCTCTCAATGGGGACACGGTGTTTCAATAGTATTACGCGCAGCTTCCACGACAAGGCGTTTAGAAGATACACAAAATAAAAACAGAAATCTATCAAACCATTTCAATGTGCACATGCATTGTACTTGAAACAAATATGTAAACATATCAATCTGAATGTAGTATCAGCCCTTCCTCCCTAGTAAAGCATATTTTCCAGCGAAATCAACAGCAGGTTTTTCGTTTCTGTCAGTCGTGTTCGCAGTACGTCTTTGAAAATAAACGCGTTCCGTTATAAATTCTCAGATTGTCTCTAGCTGTAGGTGTTTTCGGATACATGCTCGGCAGCACCATCACATACAATCTATCTGCACTGTTCTTCACAATACACCAGACCAGAAATCATAACACCGCCCACTCCCCTCGCCATGAAGAACATTCCAATGATTGTGTCGCTGCGCCGAGCCCCCCACTCACACGCTGCTCGGTGAAAGATCGCTTAGAGGACTTACTGTTCAGTGGGGTTATTAACAGCGTCCGCCTCGCCCTCCACTCGGGATCATTGAGCGGCTGCTGCTGCGCGCCGTCTTCCGAAATGCTGGTAAACACTGACTGCAGGGACTGTATAGAGGGAGGGACGGAGGGAGAGGGGGGGTACAGAGGGAAATTTAAAGGGAAAATACTCAAGTCTTATCATATGAAAACGGGGGAGGGGGAGGGGGAGGGGGAGGGGGAGGGGGGGGGGGGGGGGGGTCCTTCATGTGACTCCTTTCATGTCCCATCAGGATGTGATATATTGTAACAGCATCACAACAAAGCAAATACATTTGAATTTTATTTTGCACCAATGTTTTGTTTTCATCATTTTTCTCTAACTCTTCTCTAACTCTTACCTGGCTTTGAGATTCATTGCTTTGCTTTGAGATTCATTGCTTTGCTTTGAGATCCATTGCTTTGCTTTGAGATCCATTGCCTTGCTTTGAGATCCATTGCCTTGCTTTGAGATCCATTGCCTTGCTTTGAGATCCATTGCCTTGCTTTGAGATCCATTGCCTTGCTTTGAGATCCATTGCCTTGCTTTGAGATCAATTGCCTTGCTTTGAGATCAATTGCTTTGCTTTGAGATTCATTGCTTTGCTTTGAGATTCATTGCTTTGCTTTGAGATTCATTGCTTTGCTTTGAGATTCATTGCTTTGCTTTGAGATTCATTGCTTTGCTTTGAGATTCATTGCTTTGCTTTGAGATCCATTGCCTTGCTTTGAGATCAATTGCTTTGCTTTGAGATCCATTGCTTTGCTTTGAGCTTGTCTGGAGAGTCCTACGTGCCAGAAGGGAAAAACCATCCTCGTTCCATTCAAATCATGTGACAGTATGACCTTTCAACTCTGCCAACTCCGTGGGGCTGACAGAGTTGAAAGGTCACATCGGCACATGATTTGAATGGAATGAGAAAGGCTGATCAGTGCTGGCATTTAGGAATCGGATTTTAAATATATATTAAATATATATATATATATATATATATATATATATATATAAATTAATGAATAAATAAAACCTGGTCTGATCTCCGTCTGAGTCAACAAGGCGTCCTTATGAGAAGTGAAAGAGACACGTTCACTCTGCGCAGGACGCACACGTTTCAGTGGAGTAAAGGCTGTATGAAAGTTAGAACGGGTCTGATATCTGCAGGAAACATGGGATGAGCTGGAAAACACTCACTCCTCAGCGTGACACAGTTACTGTCCCTCATTAGCAAGAAGTATTCATGATATTTAAAAAAAGAGTTAACCCAAATGGAACAGAATTGCTTTCTTCATCAAAGCAGCACATTTTCAGTTCCTAGTTGTGGTCAAACAGTCTAGCACCTAAACCTGTGCCTGTGGTTTTTATATCGTGCTTCAGTATCATCTGAAAAAGGTGCACACAGCCGTCTGATTCTGCATAAAGCAGGGCAAGGTTCATCCACAGCTCTTATGTTGGTTTTTGTCTATACCAGTGCCAAGCAAAGATATAACACCTTTATCACCCTATAGCTTCAAATGAGCAAATAGATACATACATACACACAAACCAGAGCTATAAAACTTTATTAAAAATATTTTAACAAGTTACATAAAAAAAGACAAATGTAAGCATTGTTTTTTTTTAGAAGATAATACATCATCTAACAATTCTTTCTAAACTGTATACTTAAAATAAGCAAAATAGCCTTTTTTCTTTTTTTTATTGATCATTTTAAAAAAATGTAACTGCACAGGCGTAGAGAGTTTTATGCGCTAGCTTCCTGCAAAACCTGTCAGCCACAGCAAGGAAACAGTTTTAGAGTCTTGCAGTAGAGCTTTCTTTAGTCTCATTACCTGCTTGTTTGCAACAGTGCGCCAGGTTCCTCCTAATGCCATTCGAATGAAAGTAATACACCAGAGGGTCGAGGAAGCTGTTCAGACTGGCGAGGCAGACAGCAGTGCGGTGACTCACACAGATAGCGAGGGAAGCTCCTTGATTTGGTGCAGCATGTAGGCGATGAAAGGCATTCCACAGCTGAACAGTGTGGTAGGGCAGGTAGCTGATCGTCCAAACGGCCACCACAGAAAGGATAGCCCGCATGGATTTCCTCCTGAGAGCCTTGCTCTGCTCTGTGCCATCCAATGCAATCAGCCGACGGGCAATCAGGGCATAGCAGATCACCACAGAGATGTAGGGGAGGAAAAAAGACAGGAGGGAGCCCACAATTACCAAGACTGCTATGCGACCGTGCCACTTCTCATCAGAAAAGGTGTCCCCACAGGTTACACTGCCATCAGATTGCACTTCAAGAAGATCTCCCGACAGAGTGAGACTCAGAACACCCCCCAGGATGAGGACCCAAACGCCACAGGAGAGCAGCCTGCGGACAGCGGGAGTCTGCACACTATGGTACCTCAGAGGGTGGCACACAGCCACGTAGCGGTCCAAACAAATACAGAGCAAAAAGAAGTTACTGCCATACAAGTCTGCGAAAAAGAGGGAGGACGAAATCCAGCACAGGAGCTCCCCAAAGGGCCACTTCCCTTGGATTTTGTAGGAAATGAGAAGAGGAAGGGACAACACCAAGAGAAGATCCAGAACAGCCAAGTTGGCCATGAAGACTTTCGAAGCTGAGGAGGACTTTTTCTTATTCAGGGAGTAATGGACTAGCAGTGTACCGTTCCCAGCCAGACTGAGGAGGAAAACCAGGCAGTAGATGGATGGCAAGATGATAAACATGAAGCTGGATCCAGTATTGCAGTTGTGGGCACTCTCATCTGGAAATGAGCCATAGTGCTTAACTGCTGTGTCGTTGGGCCGGCTTGTTGGACTTGGGCAGGCGGTCTCCATCGATGATCGTGAACTCTAAAGCGAGACCAACATATGCAAGAGCTTGTCAGTTTGCACGCGAGACACCACCCTGCTCTGCTCGTACAGAATGGGACCAGTAAAGCTGAGGAACCACGGATCCACTTTGTGGAACTTGGGTTCAGGAGAGTAGGCTCCAGGCCACTAAATGGCACCAGGGGAGACTTGGGGTTAGATACAGCAAAGTTGCCTCAAACTAGGTCTCTCGGTCTCTGGGAACCAGGTTTCAAGCCACTGTTCCTGAAAAAGCGGCTTTGTGTTGCCTCAGTTAAAGTTATTACGGTTTTGTGCAAATTAACTACCAACTTTTTTTTCTTCATTCCTTTTTCCGATCATGAAGACTAATAGATCCATGTACAGCATTGACGCATGAGCACTGAAACTTTCCATTCTCAGCTCTGCGGCCGGGATATTATTGTGTGTAAAACTAAAGAGACTTCTCAGTCTGGCAGTATTATTATTATTTATTTCTTAGCAGACACCCTTATCCAGGGCGACTTATAATTGTTACAAGATATCACATTATACAGATATCACATTATTATTTTTACATACAATTCCCCATTTATACAGTTGGGTTTTTACTGGAGCAATCTAGGTAAAGTACCTTGCTCAAGGGGACAGCAGCAGTGTCCCCTACCAGGGATTGAACCCACGACCCTCCGGTCAAGAGCCCTAACCACTACTCCACACTGCTGCCCAGTAGTAGACAAAATGGTTTTCTCTTATTTTTAAATACAAATGCATTTCTTTTTATAGGCTATAATCATTTTTGAAAGGACAGACAGTGGTCTTACCTTGCTTCCTGTCCCTGCAGCGCGCGTGTGTGTGTGTGTGTATGTGCGTGTGTGTGTGTGTGTGCGTGTGTGTGTGTGTGATCCAGCTGGTTCTGCAGGCTGACACACAGTGAATACTGAGGCTAGCTTTTTAACACCAGCTTCCTGCTTCACTTCTGTGGTGATCATATGTAAGTGTTTGTGTTCTTATGATACACCGAAGGCTGCTCAGAAATGCTTTACACCTCACATGATAAAACTGGAATGATAGTAACATGTATGTTTGTTTGAGAAAAAAAAAAAAACTTTTACTGACATTGCAAGAACACTCATAGCTTTAAATAGTGATAAGAAGTTACCATGGCATCATAAACCTGAAAGCACCTCCCTTGACAGAAGTACGTCAACCACAGTGAAAGGTTGGGGAGTCGGCTTTTCTCTGCAAAAAAAAACCAAAAAAACGCTTTATTTGTTTGATCCGATACAAAACTCATTTAATAAGTTAAACACCACGATAATATCAATAGTGTGCACATGCGCATTGCTAATTCTGCAATGAGGCGCACGAACCAGGTTAATGTACTCATCATAGGTTGGATCTCGGCATCCACATTGTCAGTCTCCTCGACACGTGATTCACTCTCAAATGTATTTTAAGAAGAACCGTTTGAACAAGCGCTGGATTCCTTGTGTGCCTTAAGAGCTTGTGGGATGTTAAGACCATTCTCTCGTGTTCGCTAGATAGGTAGAAGATAGGTCCTAAACATTGAGCTTCAGACAAATCTGTAAAACTAGCTGCGTGTTCGGCTGCAAGATCTGCGCAGCCAGCATTGCCGAAGCTGCGTCTAGCGGTCGGCTGCACAGAACTGCGCAGATCACAAAAAGTTCCCCCGCCTTCTCATTAATATTAACGAGGTGAAGGGTCGCAGGTCAGACACACATGCACAGATGATTGGGCGACAACACGTGTGAGACGGGAGAGAGTAAAGCAGCACCGTCCCCTGAAATCTGTTTACATTACAATAATAACACTGATACTACCAGCAGCATGCCGAAAGCAAAAGGAGCAAACAAGAGGAAGAAGTTCAATTACAGCACAAACAGGAGGAAGTTAAAAACAAAAGCGATAAAAGCCGCGGCGCCGAGGATTGAGTGGTGAGTGAGGCCGGCCACGAGTGCGTCAACACGGGCTGCGTTCTGTCGGGACTACCGCGGGCTGGAGGAGATAGACATTACAGCTTTAGAACCGTACTGCCCAAAACCTGATTACAAAACAAGCAGTGACAAAACACTCGTGTTATATATTAAAGCCCGTCTCAGACCTGTCTATTACTATCACTATTATCACATTTGATTTTGTTAACGGTTTGATAAGGACGACACAGGCCTCTGAACAGCAAACTGGTTGCGAGTCAACGCATTTGTGATTTCCTCAATACCCGACGCGGAGGACGCCTTGTTTTTAATATATTCCCGTGAGGAGGGGACATGCAGGTTTCAAATGCAGCCCATTTGCAATGTTTACTTTTTAAACTGTATTGTCAATACATATCACAGTAGTTTTACATGTCTAATATTTGTCATTGTACTGTAATGGTTAATTGATTTCAGTGTTCTTGCCGCTGTGGATTTAGCTCAGACTCCTGCTAGGTTTTGCGGGTGTCTGTACATTGATATCAGTGAGTTGATCGTGTTCCGGTGCGTGTCGTGTCTCCTGTTCAGTGCCCAGCTCAGGAATGCGTGGAATGAGAAGAAGTCCGTGTCTCAGAACCTGGCAGAAATGGGCCTGGCGTTTGACCCGAACAAGGCGCTCCCCGTCCTCAGGAAAAAGGTGCGTACACAGTACAAGCAGGGCTGGAAATAAAACTCCCATTGCATAACAGTTTGATCCACTCCTGGTTTTACTATGAGTTTAATAAGACTCACCAGAGCTTGTTACCTGTGCACACTGTCGCTAATCGACCTCGTATTGAAACCTGGAGTGGGTTAATCTGCTGTGCAGTGGGAGTCTGGTCTCCACCCTGTATAATGCCTCTTTCAGACGATGTATTTTGGAGTTACAGGTTATGCTGTGGCTGTGACCGGTTGTGTGTTTTGTTTGCAGGTGGCACCAATGGAGATCGATCCCTCGGAGGCGAGTGGAGCGCTGGTGAAGAAACCTTACGTTGTGAATGGTAAGAACAAGGAATCGCATTATTAAAACAAGTGTGTAGCGTGTTGTGCACAGTGCACGAAGTGTGTAGCGTGTTGTGCGCGGGGTGTGTGAAGTGCTTAGTACTGCTCTTCAATACATACAGGCTCTTATGAAGCGTTCATGCCCTTTCCTCTTGGTTCTTTCTGTTCCACAGCCCTGGTCGCGGAGGCCAGTCTCCCAGAGAAGGACACACACTCGATCTCCAGAGACATGATTGAGTACGTGCAGTACATGATCAAGCATCACAGAGACAATTACAAGGTACGAGGCTGACCGTCCCGTTAGCACGTTTCATATGGTCATTTAGTGCTGGACTGTTTTAAGAGACAAAAAATAAATGAGATCGGGAGCTGTATTAATACCAGCTATAAAACACACTTACTCTCCATTCGCGAAACATTTGGAGAATTACAATGAGCTGTGCATGCGGTCTTGAATCGCAATACAAACAATACCTCTATTATGGTACGAATGTCACGTAAAGAAAGTATCACGATTCATCGATACAGTGAATTGTTATGCCCCAAGTAAGTAAACTGCACAGTGCTGTAGCTGTAGTCTTTTCATTTTATTATGAATTATTTGTATTGTAGAACTACTGAAAGAAACTTCAGTGACAAACATTTTGACTAGAAGTTTTGCTCAGGGTCTTCAGTCTGTTTTATTGCACCCTGATGTGCTAATGCATCTCCTCTCTCTCTCTCTCTCTCTCTCTCTGTGATTTGAAGGAAATGGCAAAGGACGAGAAGAATTACTACCAGGACACACCCAAACAGATCCGGAGGAAAGTGGAGCTGTACAAACGCTACCACCCCCAGGAGTGCGAGGCATTCATGCAGTCTCTGAACCAAAAGAAAATGGACCTGTCCTAGTCTGCGCTGCCCAGGGCTCTGGTGCTGTCCTAGTCTGCGCTGCCCAGGGCTCTTGTGCTGTCCTAGTCTGCGTTGCCCAGGGCTCTGGTGCTGTCCCAGTCTGTGCTGCCCAGGGCTCTGGTGCTGTCCTAGTCTGCGCTGCCCAGGGCTCTGGTGCTGTCCCAGTCTGTGCTGCCCAGGGCTCTGGTGCTGTCCTAGTCTGCGCTGCCCAGGGCTCTGGTGCTGTCCTAGTCTGCGCTGCCCAGGGCTCTGGTGCTGTCCTAGTCTGCGCTGCCCAGGGCTCTTGTGCTGTGCCAGTCTGCGCTGCCCAGGGCTCTGGTGCTGTCCCAGTCTGCGCTGCCCAGGGCTCTGGTGCTGTCCCAGTCTGCGCTGCCCAGGGCTCTGGTGCTGTCCCAGTCTGCGCTGCCCAGGGCTCTGGTGCTGTCCCAGTCTACGCTGCCCAGGGCTCTGGTGCTGTCCTAGTCTGCGCTGCCCAGGGCTCTGGTGCTGTCCCAGTCTGCGCTGCCCAGGGCTCTGGTGCTGTCCCAGTCTGCGCTGCCCAGGGCTCTGGTGCTGTCCCAGTCTGCGCTGCCCAGGGCTCTGGTGCTGTCCTAGTCTGCGCTGCCCAGGGCTCTGGTGCTGTCCCAGTCTGCGCTGCCCAGGGCTCTGGTGCTGTCCCAGTCTGCGCTGCCCAGGGCTCTGGTGCTGTCCCAGTCTGCGCTGCCCAGGGCTCTGGTGCTGTCCCAGTCTGCGCTGCCCAGGGCTCTGGTGCTGTCCCAGTCTGCGCTGCCCAGGGCTCTTGTGCTGTGCCAGTCTGCGCTGCCCAGGGCTCTGGTGCTGTGCCAGTCTGCGCTGCCCAGGGCTCTGGTGCTGTGCCAGTCTGCGCTGCCCAGGGCTCTGGTGCTGTGCCAGTCTGCGCTGCCCAGGGCTCTGGTGCTGTCCTAGTCTGCGCTGCCCAGGGCTCTGGTGCTGTGCCAGTCTGCGCTGCCCAGGGCTCTGGTGCTGTGCCAGTCTGCGCTGCCCAGGGCTCTTGTGCTGTCCTAGTATGCGCTGCCCAGGGCTCTGGTGCTGCAGGGATTTCTCTTCCTGACTGAAGAACTAGCTGGGCTATTCCTCCTGCAATGTTTGATACCTGTTGTAGACAAAGGTGTCGAATCAATGTACTTTCCTTAGCTCCAATAAACGGTGTCATTTAAGGGTGTTTTACGTTTCTGATATTCATCTCCTTTGAGTTGATCAGATACTGATGAAAGTTTGATGGATTGATGCACAGTTTACCATGTTTGTGTATCACAGCTTGGCTGTATAAATGTGTTTAACCAAAAATCTATCTGACAAATGGAAAAAACCATTGTGTTGTACAAAGTGCTTCTCTGCTGTGTGCAGAAGGTCATCTCACAGAGGGGTTCCCTTTGGATACTCACCGTGGAACTCAACCACGAAGCAAAGCCTCACGAACCCCCCAAATAAATCTATTGTTTCTGCTAGCAGTCCACAGCAGCATGGGTAGAACTCCTTCGATTAAACCAGTCTTGTCAATTCTAGATGGTGCGTCCTGTCAGTGTTGATCCTGCAAAGTTACACAGCTTCACTACCCAGTAATAAACACACACTGCGTTCAAGAATTCATTTTAATTTCTGTTAATCATACAGCAGTGTAAACTTCTTTTTTTTTTTTATCAGTAGTACATCACCAAGTTTGAGGTAGCAGAGGTTTCCTATTGTGACATTTAAACAACAAATAGAATAATGGCAACAAAAATAACAATTTGAACAAAGCAGTGCTTTACTGGAACATGGTAATGTAGGATCGAGTTCTGAAATCATGAAGTAACACCGTTTGAAAAGTGCAGTTCTGATTGAAATACAGTGATTCACGTAAAAATGCCCTCCATGACTACTTAAACAAATACTCAAAAAACAATACAGAGCATTTGTGTTAAAAAAAGTGCAACCTAATGTCCTGGATTCGGTTCCACATTGAACTATGCCTGGTCTGCATCTGAAACAGACCGTGGCTTGGATTCAATCAGAAAGACTTTGGCAGGTCTGTTGGTCGTTACAAAGTACAGTGACAGCCCTGGCTGTGCGTTTTAAGACTGCCCTGCATGCAACTCTAAGGAGGCCCCAAAATGTTCACACAGCGTTAAGGCAACATCAACATGTAGTAAGATCAAAAATAAGATTTTAGACATTTGGTCTTTGTTAATAATAGGGAGTAGACAAAAACAACCAACACATGAATTAGCTTCCAACGTGGAAGACTTCGGACAGGGACTGGGAAAAAGGAATGTTCAATGGAACAACTGAGACAGACTGGTACAACGTGTTCAATGGAACAACCGAGACAGACTGGTACGTGTTCAATGGAACCGAGACAGACTGGTACAACGTGTTCAATGGAACCGGGACAGACTGGTACAACGTGTTCAATGGAACCGAGACAGACTGGTACAATGTGTTCAATGGAACCGAGACAGACTGGTACAACGTGTTCAATGGAACCGGGACAGACTGGTACAACGTGTTCAATGGAACCGAGACAGACTGGTACAACGTGTTCAATGGAACCGGGACAGACTGGTACAACGTGTTCAATGGAACCGGGACAGACTGGTACAACGTGTTCAATGGAACCGAGACAGACTGGTACAACGTGTTCAATGGAACCGAGACAGACTGGTACAACATGTTCAATGGAACACCTGAGACAGACTGGTACAACGTGTTCAATGGAACCGGGACAGACTGGTACAACGTGTTCAATGGAACCGGGACAGACTGGTACAACGTGTTCAATGGAACCGGGACAGACTGGTACAACGTGTTCAATGGAAGCGAGACAGACTGGTACAACATGTTCAATGGAACCGAGACAGACTGGTACAACGTGTTCAATGGAACCGGGACAGACTGGTACAACGTGTTCAATGGAACACCTGAGACAGACTGGTACAACGTGTTCAATGGAACCGAGACAGACTGGTACAACGTGTTCAATGGAACCGAGACAGACTGGTACAACGTGTTCAATGGAACCGGGACAGACTGGTACAACGTGTTCAATGGAAGCGGGACAGACTGGTACAACGTGTTCAAGGGTCAAAGTTGAAAAGTAAAGTAACTTGAGAGTGCGACGAGAGGAATGTAGATGATTTGTTTCTTTGTGGAAGTCATTTGGTGTGTATCTAGTTCAGTAATGATGTGCAGTTCCCTGTCCCTGCCCCTCTGTTAATTCAGAGTAATATCTTACATTTTACAGATCTTTCATGATGGTCGCTCTCTGCTCAGTTAAAGTTTCTAGTTGTGTTTAATCAGGTTTGTGTGCAGCCCATGCGTCTCACAAAGACACCATTCTGTAATGCCGATCCATTTCCCAGAATTGTATTTTAAGGACTGCGGTCCAAGCAGATATCAGTGCAGCTGAATGGTTTGTTAACGCGGATCCAGCAATGGGCACGAGTTTGAATAATACATTAAAAACACACTTCACACATTCGCCATGGGGTCCCTGTGAGGGTCTAAAACACCTGTTTAAACATAGTGTCTAAAACGAATTACATATTCACTTTGAAACGTGCAAAATCAAAAACAAACAAACAAACAAAAAAACCTTGCAATCCTTGATAACCATTTTGAATGTGTTTCTTCAGCTTAAACACAGGCGGCTTTGTGCAAGTGTGGCTGTTCTGAAGCTCCGCTCAAGTCTCCTTGAGGCACTCTAGCTCCCTCTGGTGGTTCTACAAAGCATTGCACATAACAAGCTGTGTTCTGAACTAGTTTCATAACTCCAACGTAAACAAATGGGTGGCGTTGCAAGTCCAGTTTAAAAATGTCCGGTGACTTGATGCTTCAAGTTATTTATGGAACGACTGTGAAAACTCCTTCTCCCCCTGCCTGCCGACCTCAGCGCAGGGAGAGCAGCTGCAGCAGCAGCTCCTGCAGCTCCCTCAGGCTGTGAGGGAGCTCCACACCGTCCCAATCCAGCTGCACAGCCAGCAGGAAGCACTTCCTCTCATCCCCCACAGCGTCCAGGGACAGGGCTTCCTGCAGCTCAGGGGCACGGAGGGCTGCACGTCTATCCTGGGGAGGGACAGTCAGGAACAGGGTCCACAACTGAGTTAGTAAAAAGAGTTTGCTCCCAGTACTGTTTTCAACGAGGGACTGGCTTTTGTATCAGATGGGAATGATGTCACATTACAATGAGCTGTACTGTTTAATCATGCTTATTTAACCACAGATTCTGAACACACAGGAATCAGTCTCAAGGTCAGTGGCCTGTGAGCTCACGAGAGGGGAGCTGTCTGAGTGGAGGTCCGTTTGTATTGCACTGCACACTGTACAGTGTCATAGATTCATTACATTCAATATCTTTACTTCATCGAGCTCACTTGGTTTTTTATTTTAATATAATATATCAGAAGTCATCGCGCTTGAAAAGAATAAAGCCTCACCTGCTTGTTCCCCAGCACTACCAGGGGCAGCTGTGAGTCCGCTGCCATGAGTCGGTGCAGTTCCGCCTTGGCCAGAGGGAGGCGCTCTTTATCAGCGGAGTCCACCACGTAGACCAGGACGTGCGCGCTCTGTAGGTACTGTGTCCAGTACGTGCGCAGGTTCACACTGCCACCGACTGTCAAACAAGCAAGCGCACACACTGCATGAACCCTGCGCACAGGAATCAGCACTCACACACACACTGCATGAACCCTGCGCACAGGAATCAGCACTCACACACACTGCATGAACCCTGCGCACAGGAATCAGCACTCACACACACTGCATGAACCCTGCGCACAGGAATCAGCACTCACACACACACTGCATGAACCCTGCGCACAGGAATCAGCACTCACACACACTGCATGAACCCTGCGCACAGGAATCAGCACTCACACACACACTGCATGAACCCTGCGCACAGGAATCAGCACTCACACACACACTGCATGAACCCTGCGCACAGGAATCAGCACTCACACACACTGCATGAACCCTGCGCACAGGAATCAGCACTCACACACACTGCATGAACCCTGCGCACAGGAATCAGCACTCACACACACTGCATGAACCCTGCACACAGGAATCAGCACTAACACACACACTGCATGAACCCTGCACACAGGAATCAGCACTCACACACACTGCATGAACCCTGCGCACAGGAATCAGCACTCACACGCTGCATGAACCCTGCGCACAGGAATCAGCACTCACACACACTGCATGAACCCTGCAAACAGGAATCAGCACTCACACACATTGCATGAACCCTGCAAACAGGAATCAGCACTCACACACACACTGCATGAACCCTGCGCACAGGAATCAGCACTCACACACACTGCATGAACCCTGCGCACAGGAATCAGCACTCACACACACTGCATGAACCCTGCGCACAGGAATCAGCACTCACACACATTGCATGAACCCTGCAAACAGGAATCAGCACTCACACACACACTGCATGAACCCTGCGCACAGGAATCAGCACTCACACACACTGCATGAACCCTGCAAACAGGAATCAGCACTCACACACACTGCATGAACCCTGCAAACAGGAATCAGCACTCACACACACTGCACGAACCCTGCGCACAGGAATCAGCACTCACACGCTGCATGAACCCTGCGCACAGGAATCCGCACTCACACACACACTGCACGAACCCTGCACACAGGAATCAGCACTCACACACACACTGCATGAACCCTGCGCACAGGAATCAGCACTCACACACACACTGCACGAACCCTGCACACAGGAATCAGCACTCACACACACACTGCATGAACCCTGCGCACAGGAATCAGCACTCACACACACTGCATGAACCCTGCGCACAGGAATCAGCACTCACACACACACTGCATGAACCCTGCGCACAGGAATCAGCACTCACACACACACTGCATGAACCCTGCGCACAGGAATCAGCACTCACACACACTGCATGAACCCTGCAAACAGGAATCAGCACTCACACACTGCATGAACCCTGCGCACAGGAATCAGCACTCACGCACACACTGCACGAACCCTGCGCACAGGAATCAGCACTCACACACACTGCTACTAACTGGGCTGTTGGGATTAGCAGTCCGTCTTGACAGTATGGTAATGCAAACACATTTCCCAGAGTAATGGGAGGCTCAGTGAGCTCAGCTCTCAGTCAGACAGACATTACTGCCACACATCCAGCGGTGTGTCTGTGCATAGACACCGCTCGTGCGTTACTGCCCAAATCCATCGAGACGTAGATTATGTGTGAGAATGTATTCTGACCCATGTAATAGTCCCCTCTCCCCCCCTTCTCCCTGTTGTAGAAGGAAACTCACTCACTCTCCAGGAAATGCAGCTGGCAGCCCGGGATGTTGACACAGACCGTATTGAAGCCCCAGGTGGGTCCAGAGCCTCGGCTCACCCCTGCTCCAGAGAGGCACCGCAGCACACTGCTCTTCCCAGCTCCATCCAGCCCCAACACCAGCACCTGCCTCTCCCGACACACCTGCCAGACACACACGTCAGCAAGCACTGCAGGGCCCCGCAAAACCCAAACACAGCACTCCCGGGGATGGGAATACCACTCCCATTGCACGGCAGTCTGATCCATTCCTGCTTTTACTATGAGCTTAGTAACACACCCCTACACTGCGGCTAATCGAGCCTGAAGTCAAAGCTGGAATGGCTGGAATGGGTGAAACCGCTGTGCAATAGGAGGCTTATTTCCACCCCAGTGGAATGCATGGGTGTTATTGATTATTTCACATCTCTACATGCGCTGGGTTCCTTTGCATGATCGCTTTTTTGACACGGTCATTTAGAACTCCTGCTGCATGAGCGAATACGGACATGGTCGATCTATTCCAAAGCGAGTCCGGCTCAACCGGTCCACAGTATAATGACGTATGTATGTCACTATATCATTTCCAGCCTCGCTCGATAGTATGCAGCCATTGCCTCAGCCAATCACCCCGCTCCCCGGCTCCTGCTTCCTCACCTGTCTGGCTGCAGGGCGGCGGGGCCCCGACTCGCATACCGGTAACCGCCTCCTGTAGAAGTAGTTCCAGCCGATGAACAGCAGGGAGCCCAGGGCTGCCACCGCGGCGCTGATGGCCAAGGTGAATTGCCGGAGCAGGACCATGTGTGTGACGCCCGGGACACCAAAACACCCAGATGGCAAGCCGACTAGAGTCTGTTTGGAAAACAGCGCACCCACCGCGTCATGTGATATCCGCACTGTCCATTCAGAACCGCCCATTGCCACGCCCCCTCAGGCCGGTGTCGGCGAACACGCCTTTTAAAGGGGAAGTGTGGTAATTAAGGGCACTGAAGTGTGTCGCACCATGCTTGCGTGTTTAGTGCGTGTGGAATGAAGCGACATGCTGTAAGCACGAAGCAGAACGGGTTAATGGTGTGTGTTTATCAGCACTGGTACTCGACTGGCTAAGCTATTAAAAGTGATATCTTTGGATGAAGTTCCAATTAAGAGTCAATATAAGGAACCACAGGTGAATAAACAAATCGGCACCCCTCTCCATCAACGATAGCTCATCGCGTGTGCACTGCAGCATATACTGTCGTGCACTTACACAATTGTTTGTTTCAGCACATTCAAAGCTGCATATTGTTTAACAGAATGTTTTTTTTGGTGCAGTTCCGATATGCGACCAGGAGGTGGTGGCACGCACTCAGAAAAAAAAAAACCTGTAGAAAGATATAAGAAAGAAAGAAAAAGATGCTACTAATCTGATGTCATTCTGTTGTGTTAGTTAGGCCCTATCTCATTCAATATTAATGAGGGAGTGTTAAAAGCCACGCTACCATGAACCTTGGTATAAATGAGCCGGAGTATAATAACACACCATTCCAGTGCTGGGTTATATTACCTGCTTTGTTATAATTATCTTAGACTGCCCTGGAGGTACAAATCAGTCATGGGATATAAAACAGGGGCTTGTTTTACGATTGATTCCCTGTTCTGAAGCAAACATCTAACTGAGTTACTTAGGAAATATATACCAAATATAATATAATGTACCGTGCCAACACGCTGCCGGCTTGCCGCTGTGTTACATTATTTACAGTAATAGTGCTAGTCTGACTCTTATGCGAATTACGGTAATCACCTGGATGACGTAATTGCATCAGCCGCATCACGACGACAGAAGCAACCGGCACAGAGACGAGAGAGCGACAGACGCTGTCCCTTTAAGAAAAAACATTTAACAAGAAAAAAAAAGAAAAGAGAAAAAAGAACGAAAGAAAAGAAAACGCAAAGAAAGCTCTTGGTTAAGGATGAGAGGAATGTCGTTGCCGGTGCAAAGTCTAGCTAGCTTGCAAAGTACTGTAATCAGGTTTTGATCTGGAATGGTTGAATTTGGGTCGAGAGGGAGCATGATAAATATGGTGGACGTTGTGGGGGAAAGCTAAGAGAAGCATCTTACACACTGAGCCGAGCTCCTTCTCGCTTTTGAAGGCGCACATTTCACACCGTGACACTGTCAGTGACTTAGCGGTTGTTTGTATCAACGAGTTTATACGGACGGGAGGCTGAATGAATGACAAAGCGAACGGACTGAACACAACACAGCAGGACACAGTCGAGCAGAAATGCATTGAAAGAAACCACAAGGAAAACTTTGAGATTGTTTTGTTCACGCATTTCAGAATTTACATTTTGTTTTAAATAATAATATACAAAGCGGGTTAGAAAGGAAACAGTAAAACACAATCTACTTGCTGCAAGAGCGAAGACACGTTTTAATATGAAGCAGTGCTTTACAAAAACACATTTTTAAAGGAAATACAGAAGAAAAAACGCTATGGAGGAAGATCGTGGATTTTTAAAAATATATTTAAATGTAAAAAAACTTGTGTGCCTGGTTTCATGACGCGAAGGATTCAAGAAACAGTAGCAGCAACTACACAAAAATAACGCTACTTTTAAAACATAACAGAAGACATCTCAAACTGGGATCGTTGCTGTTTGTAACTGGTGGCCGCCGCTGATCTGATCTGTATAATTACTGTTACTCAGATGCAGTAGAGAGGAGACTATGTGGGCACTGTCCTGAAATGCCAAGGGAGGAGCTGCCATTGCCAGAGGGTTGGGAAGAGGCTGTGGATTTCGACGGGAAAGTTTATTACATAGACCACAAGAACAAAGCCACCAGCTGGATCGACCCGAGAGACAGGTAGGAGCGGTGACGTCACGAATATCGAACGCGCTGATCCGTGACCGTGAAACAGACGCAGCCGCTGTGCTGTGGGGTCAGAGAGACAGTGGGCTGAGGATGTGGATTGTGTAGGGCAGCAGTTGTGAATAAACACGGAGCTCTCAGTCTCACTTCAGTGCACAAGGTTAATGCACAGGTGAAACTGACACGGGGTATTCACGGTGTCACCCCCCGGCTTTATTGTCAGAATGAAAGCCGCTAGCATGTTGGATTGGGTTTATACCAGGTGCACTTTCTGTTTATCTATCGATACTTGCGTTGCTAATACCCCACCTTGCTCAGGAATGATGCTCCAAACCGCTCGGTGCTGTGTATAAGGTAGAGCCCAGCTGGTGGAGTTGAGAGCGCTCGTTCTTGAAGCACTTGTTAAGTGTTCATGCAGTAATGTCGGAAGTTGCACAGTACAATACATTGGCAGAGATGACCCGGTGTGCTTGTTTGGTCTGCACACAGACCGATCTGCTTAAGAGCTTACTGTAGACCTGAATTCTTCAAATCATGAGCGAATTCCAGAGTCTGCCTGCCAGCCTGCTTAGTGAAGGAGATCCCCTGAACAATTTCCACTGGGGTCAGAAACGTCTGCTCTTCATTAATGAGAAGTTTAAGCCAAGCTGCTGTGCAGACCCTTGTGTTAGGGATGGAAGGTATTTTCAGAGCAGTTGAATGGGTGTAATGATAACGCGCACGCACACACGCACGCACGCACACAGGCTGGCTTGTGTTGGCTCGGTGGAATGTGGCAGGTCACCTTGGTATCCTGGATACGAAGAAGGGAAAGAAAGGAAACAAGACACCAGCACCACATTCCTAGAATGCATTACAGTGGAGGAGGCAGCGGGACTTTGAACTTTGTTCGACCTCCTGTATTACTGTAATTCATTTCATGACTGTATTATAGGTGAACTCCAGGTATGCCAGGTATGTGAATGGCATCTCCTTTATTACAGGTAACTAGGAAGCAGAGCGTGACAACACAGCAAAACAAACAGAACGGTGCGAGTAATAATCTGACAAGCGGATTTCGTTACAGTGCTGTGTGCTTGGCGACTTTATTTGGTTAGATTGATAAATTGTTCAAAGCTGAACCTGTCCTGTGGACTGGACGTCCTTGTTTTCCGTCTCCTGATGAACTGTAGCGGACGGGTCTGTTGATTTTATTGTCGTTCCACATAGAACCCTCTGCTAGCTTTGGCTCGTGAATTATTGAAACATCTGCTCTGCATTTTAATTTCCAGCACAGTGTTTGCTTTTCAGCATCATTGAAAAGGAACATGGCCAATCCATTCAGGTGCCTTCCATGAAAATGCAGTGTTTGTTGCATTAGATTAGTCATCATCAGACTCCTATCTTATCACAAGGACAAACCCACGACCACAAACATCTCGGGCATGCCATTCATGTGATAAGGATGACTTACTAGTGTGACAAGTGTACCATTGTCACAGAACGGCCTGGTCTACTCAATTTCACATTGAGACCTTGGGTAAAAACACTGCTGCATTGAAAGCTGAACTGCTGGAGCTGTTTTTAGTGTTGCCTCACCAGTATACAGCGTTGTGCAGCGCTGCCATGGGAGCGCTGTGTGTATTTACAGAGTCCCTGCACTCCGATACAGATGTGTGCTTGTAATAGTAAGAAGGACACATAGAAAGTGTCAGGCTAGTGCAGTGGGTTTGAGTGCACAGGGAGCCGCACACGCATGCGTGGCAGCCTTGGAATCTCGTTTGTAAAGGAATCTTCTGAGAATTAATGGCCAGTTCCATTTCAGGTTGAATTTGGTAACATTGTAAGATTCAGGTAAGCAATTGAGGACATGGACTAGAGGAACCTGCCTGCCCTGGACTGACAGTAAGCACTCTGGAACCACGTTGAATATGTGCTGTATGTCCCCTGGAAGGGTTTGCATAGATCGAGCAGAACCGCTGTGTGAATTACACTTTGCATCTTCTTTGAATGAGGAGCGAGCTGAAAGACAACACACAGAATGAGTTACAAAAACTAAAGTGTTCACTGGCTGAAGCTGTCATTACATGAGACCCCAGCCCATGGTTTATATTGGGATAAGCATCTCTGACTTCATTCACTGTAACTTGTAATAAGAATCAGCCTTCATAATAACACTGGACTGTGCTTCATTTCAGCAGGCGTGGAAGTAAGTCTTGCATAGCAGTGTCACCCATTCCAGGTTTTACTGCAAGCTTGATTAGTCGCAGTGTATATAGGTAACAAGCTCAGGTGTGTCTTATTAACCAGGAATGGATCAAAGCGCTATGCAATGGGAGTCTTATTCCATCCCTGAACCTCCACTGTAAATCCCCTTTATCTAGTGTTGTGATACCTGCTCCAGTATTCATTGAAGCGACGGGAACGTTCCCACACTGCTCTGTTGATTTCAGATATGAAGTAGTCCTGACACAGGCTTCGAGTCCTTGAGATAAAAAAAGAATACAAACACGCACGCTGTAATCGTGTCTTCTTTGCTGCGGAGGTTTTGAAGTGCTGTTGCCTCTGGAGATATGGAGGCATGGCTGCTGGAATGCGTGCCTTTGTTTCCGAGCACTTGCTGGGCAGAGCTGTGTATTGTGTGGAGCCGCCCTCGGGGTGAAAGGAGTGCATTCTCTCGTTCCTTAAGCAATGGCAGGCATGAGAGAAATGCACGTGAATCACCTTGGGCACGGCACAGCGGGAGCTCAGGAGGGACCTGCACATGCTTTCTGTCAGATCAACCCTCGTTACCACTCAGAGCAATGGAATAATAATAATACACTCGCACTGACTGTCTCGCAGGACTGCTGCGGCTCGATTCTTCTTGCAATTACAATGTCATGTAGCTGGCATGGTCTAAAGTAGCAAGTGCTGGGGAGTGTGCGTGTGTGCGTGTGTGTCTGGGTGGGTGTGCGTGCCTGTGTGTCTGGGTGAGTGCGGGTGTGTGGGCGTGTGCGTGCGTGCGTGGGTGGGTGGGTGTGTGCGTGCGTGTGTGTCTGGGTGGGTGTGTGTGTGTGTGTGTGTGTGTGGGTGGGTGGTTGGGTGGGTTTGCGTGTGTGTGTGGGTGTGCGTGTGTGTGTGTGCGTGTGTGGGTGGGTGGGTGTGTGTGTCTGGGTGTGTGCGTGTGCGTGGGTAGGTGGGTGGGTGTGTGGGCGTGTGCGTGGGTGGGTGTGGGTGTGTGTGCGTGTGTGGGTGGGTGGGTGGGTGGGTGGGTGTGTGCGTGCGTGTGTGTCTGGGTGTGTGCGTGTGCGTGGGTGGTTGGGTGGGTGTGCGTGTGTGTGTGGGTGTGCGTGTGTGGGTGGGTGTGTGTGTGTAGTGTGTGTAGTGTGTGTGTGTGTGGGTGGGTGGTTGGGTGTGTGGGTGGGTCGGTGGGAGGGTTTCATTTATTTGATGCTTTTCTGTAGAAAGGTGTCGTTCTTGATTTAGTCAAGGTGAACCTTTCTGTAGCACTTGCTCTATGTCTTTGTTCAGTGAAGGATTGTCCCTTTGTAAGCTTCACTCCACTTGGCAGCAGCGTCTTCCAGGAACATTGGCCTGCAGTGCAGTTTGCAGGGTACAGCTTGATGCATCATGTAATTCAAGAGTTTTTTTATTTGAGGAAGATCACTAAATCCCTGACTGTGGATATACTGCACTGCTTACTATCCATGAAATGACTGTCATTTCAATAAACAATGAAACCACAGTGTAACGGCTAACAATAATAAACTGTTTGGCCATCAAAGCTTGTATTAAACGATATAAAGCAAAAAAGAAGTGTGAGTTAGTGTTCTAATAAAAGCTTAACTGTGTGGTGTCGGGGGAGAGGGTCTCCCTAGAGGCTACGTGCACCCTGTCAAGGCAAACAACATACCGTGTACCGGTACATGGACGCGCTGCAAAACATTTCCTTAAAACCGCAGAAGATGAAAAGTGACCTGTGTAGTGAAAGACATCAAAGTGCTCTTCAACACTGACACTGTGCTTAACGTGCTCTAAAAGTTTCATTTTAATCAAAGGCATTTTTTGTTCATGTTTATAAAGACATTATTTAATCTCTCTTCCCCCAACAGGAACACCAAGCCTCTATCGTTTGCAGACTGCATCGGAGATGAATTGCCAGTGGGCTGGGAAGAAGCCTATGACCCACAAGTCGGGAGCTACTACGTGGACCACAATACTCGTGAGTGCTGCCATGCTGCTATAGAATGGGTTTGCATAGCGGACTCCTTGCAGACTGGAGGGGGATTGTGTTATGATTTCAGTGTCTCTGCTGTAGCGCCGCGGAGGAGGCGTGTTGAACGGCTGTGTGTGCTTGGATGTGATGAAGGTTATTGTTGGTCCTCAGAGTGCACTCAGATAGAGGACCCGCGGGTGCAATGGCAGAGGGAGCAGGAGAGCATGCTGAAGGACTACCTGGGCGTGGCTCAGGACTCCCTGGTGGCTCAGAAGCAGATCTGCCAGGTGAAGGAGCAGAGGCTGCAGCTCGCCCAGCAGGAGTACAGGCAACTCAGCGAGGCATGGAGGGACGAATCAGCCTCCCGGACCAGCTGTAAGTACAGAGAGAATTAATAATCAAGAACCAGCCAAAACACGGACCGGCAAGCGAGCGTCTCTGCAAACCACAAACACAGTAAAAAACACAGTGCCCAAGCAGATGCACCTCATGAGAAATGTAAATGTTCCAGTCAGATGCACCTCATGAGAAATGTAAATGTTCCAGTCAGATGCACCTCATGAGAAATGTAAATGTTCCAGTCAGATGCACCTCATGAGAAATGTAAATGTTCCAATCAGATGCACCTCATGAGAAATGTAAATGTTCCAGTCAGATGCACCTCATGAGAAATGTAAATGTTCCAGTCAGATGCACCTCATGAGAAATGTAAATGTTCCAATCAGATGCACCTCATGAGAAATGTAAATGTTCCAGGCAGATGCACCTCATGAGAAATGTAAATGTTCCAGGCAGATGCACCTCATGAGAAATGTAAATGTTCCAGGCAGATGCACCTCATGAGAAATGTAAATGTTCCAATCAGATGCACCTCATGAGAAATGTAAATGTTCCAGGCAGATGCACCTCATGAGAAATGTAAATGTTCCAATCAGGTGCACCTCATGAGAAATGTAAATGTTCCAGTCAGATGCACCTCATGAGAAATGTAAATGTTCCAATCAGGTGCACCTCATGAGAAATGTAAATGTTCCAGTCAGATGCACCTCATGAGAAATGTAAATGTTCCAGTCAGATGCACCTCATGAGAAATGTAAATGTTCCAGTCAGATGCACCTCATGAGAAATGTAAATGTTCCAGTCAGATGCACCTCATGAGAAATGTAAATGTTCCAGTCAGATGCACCTCATGAGAAATGTAAATGTTCCAATCAGATGCACCTCATGAGAAATGTAAATGTTCCAGGCAGATGCACCTCATGAGAAATGTAAATGTTCCAGGCAGATGCACCTCATGAGAAATGTAAATGTTCCAGGCAGATGCACCTCATGAGAAATGTAAATGTTCCAATCAGATGCACCTCATGAGAAATGTAAATGTTCCAGGCAGATGCACCTCATGAGAAATGTAAATGTTCCAATCAGGTGCACCTCATGAGAAATGTAAATGTTCCAGTCAGATGCACCTCATGAGAAATGTAAATGTTCCAGGCAGATGCACCTCATGAGAAATGTAAATGTTTCTTGCAGTAAATTCAGGATCCTCCTCCAGCAGTAAGTACGACCCTGAGATCCTCAAAGCTGAGATTGTGACGGCAAAAATCAGGGTAAGGATTAAACCTGCACTCATTTCATTTGTGCCATTTTTGCAGTGAAAGTTTGTGGACCTTTTTATACAGGCTTCAATTAGACTACTGAACTAATAACTATCCCTAGTCCATTGCATGTTCTCAAAGCTACAAAAAAACCCATCAATTACAATAGAAATCAAATAGTGAACAGTGTTCGACTCCTTACAAATTAAATGTGTGAGTTGTTTATTTCTGTTTTTGGTACTTTATTAAATGTTTGTATTATTTTTTTGTGTTAATAATGATTAGCTTTGTGAGTCTTAACTGTTGTATCTTCTAGTCTCTTGTGCACGAGATGATTGTGTTTTTTTCTTGCTTTCTAGGTTAATAAGCTTAAGAGAGATCTGTCCTGTATGCGTCAGGAGCTCCAGTATAAAGAGCAGGGCTATGAAACACTGAAAGGGTGAGCGATACACCCGGTTTTCCTTTGAATTTAGGCACGTTAATAAATATCAACACGTTTCTGATCTTCAAAGTACATTTTCAAACCGGGTGAAACAGAGGTGTGAAAAGTAGCCCAATCTAAAAAGATGTGTTCCCCCGAGACTTTCCTGTTTGGGAGGGAAATGCAAGCTGATAAACGGAGGAGTTGTTGTGAAGCATAGCGGAGATGCTGTGGGGTTCAAGAGGAATGCATTGAGATCTTGTTTCCTCGTGCTTCAGAGCTGGAGGGCTTGTGGCATAGCGGAGATGCTGTGGGGTTCAAGAGGAATGCATTGAGATCTTGTTTCCTCATGCTTCAGAGCTGGAGGGCTTGTCCATTGTGCTGCTCTCTCTGCTGGGAATGCAGTCAAACCTGTGCCTGTGGGATTCATTGTTATATTCACATTAAGAGCAGCAGGCAGGCTCTGCACTCAGGGTATCCAGAGTCACTTTCTTCCACGCTCTTGCTTCACAGTTCATATGAACCGGCTTTCTCATTCCATCCCCTCCTTTCCTTAGAGCACGATTTCCTTTGTTTTCCCGACAGGATTGATGAGAAGATGTCCGGCGCTCCGTGTGGATATCGACTAGACGAAGCACAGGCCATTCTGAACGAGGTGAAAACTATCAACAAGGCTATCCGTTCAGGGGAGAAAGAGAAGCACGAACTCATGCAGGTAAAGAAGTGAAACATGGCACAGAGCAACAAGACTTTATTGATCAATACAGCCAGCACTCGCCTCAGAGAGAGCTTTCATTGGCAAGGTAACGTTAAACATCACAGTGCTGCATTCTGTTGAGCAACGACACTCTTCAAAGCAGTGGCGTTTGTAATGTTGCAGCACAGTAACCACGCTGCTGTCTGTGGTTCTACCCCTTTACTGTCATTCTTTACTCGATAAACCTCTCATTGTTTCAGACCCTTGCCAGGCTCAAGGATGGATTCCAGATCGACTCTGGATCTCAGTCAGACCTCTGGGCCAGCAGTACTTCCCTAGCCAATTCCAAGCTGTCCATTCCTGCACTCTGCTCGGATGCGGGGTCACAGACTGACATTGCAGGAGATGTGAGTCGCTGTGTGTGCTGAGGGGGGGGGGGCTCTCTGGGAATGGCTTCATGGGGTTCGTTATCAGCCTAACTGTACGTGCCACTGAAAGCTGCCCCAAACACTCCAAGCATGGGAACTGCAGTTACCGGTGATTTTCAAGCAGCAGTTGTTCAATAGAAACAGTCCAGTTACTGAAAGAAAGTAGGAATTGTGTTTGTGTGTTCTTCCTAACTGCTGTTTATTTGTGTTGCAGTTTGTATCTGTCAATAACAATAAGCTGGCGGAGAAGGTCCGAGTAAGCCTGAAGTATGAAGATGCTAAGAGGAGGTAACGATACTAACCCCTGTTATTTGGTGCTTATGTTCTTGCTGTGGCATGTGTTTTTTTCAGGACCGTACCCTGGCCTGGCTGCAGAGCAGTTTGATCTATTCCTAGTTTCGACTATGAGTTTAATAAGTTACCTCTACACTGTGTCTAATCAAGCTTGTAATAAAACCTGTAAAAGGAGAAACTGCCGTGCAATAGGAGTCATGATTCATGTTTACGTCCGAGGTGGGTGGATTTTGTGTGTGCTGTTTACTCTCGCATCACAAGGTCGTCTCTGAAACGTGTGTAGCAGTCTGTATGAAAACCTGTGCCCATCTTGTGATTGCCCAGAGGGCTGCCTTGTATCTGACGAGGTGTGTTTCTGTGTGGGTTTGTAGGATAGCTAACATTGAGGTGCAGATAGCAAAGCTGGACAGCGAGGCCTGGCCTGGCTTAATGGACCCCGAGAGAGACCGGCTGATCTTAATAAACGAGAAAGAGGAGCTGCTGAAAGAGCTGCAGTACACCAAGCCTCGCCAGCGAGCTGCGTGTGACGCTGCGCGGCTCCAAACAGAGAGGAAGAGGCTGGAGAAGGACCTGCAGACAGCCAGGGCCAATCAGAGTAAAGCACTGACGGAAAGGTCTGTGTCTGTGTGTGTCTGTGTGTGTGTGTGTCTCTGTCTCTGTCTGTGTGTGTGTGTCTCTGTCTCTGTCTGTGTGTCTGTGTGTCTGTCTCTGTCTGTCTCTGTCTGTATGTGTGTGTGTGTGTCTGTCTCTGTCTGTATGTGTGTGTTTGTCTCTGCCTGTGTGTGTGTGTGTGTGTGTGTGTGTGTGTGTCTGTGCTCTGTAATGTAATGTTTTTATTTGTGACAAAGCGCGTAAATGTATCTCCTCTCTCAAGTCACGCATTTCTCTTTTATTTGTCCATGCAAGATGGATGTAGTTTGACCTAGGGCAGTGTCCGCATTTCCTCCCGTCTCTGACTGTAGACATGTGCTTCATGTGCTCATGTTTCTGGAGTAGCAAGCCTCTTCGTTTTTCTTGTGTTTATTTAGATTGAAGTTGCATTCCCAGAGAAGTAAGTTAGTCAGAGAACTGGAAGAAACTGCGCGGCTCGCCTCCTCGCTCCACTCCCAGCTGAAAAGGTGATGGTGTCTGTGCTTGCACATGAATGAGTTCAAATTGCAGCGAATCCCAAAGCCATTTGAATCCCATAATGACAATGTGTGCTTCATACTCTCTAGGGTTGAGAATGATTTTAAATCCAGGGGTTCTGTGCCACTTGGATTGAATGAGATTCAATATAAGTTTGGATGTCTTGCTCTCTTTCACATGGTGCATGTAGTCCTTGAAGATGGCCTGGTCTGATGTATGTCTGATTGAATCTGGGGGGTTAGTGTTACAAAGCCCTGATAAGGGTTCACAGGGGCTGGAGCACGACAGCATCACAAGGAGAAACACTCGCATCGTTTTAGATTGTATTTATACATTTCTTTTACACATACTTTCACAGTCAAACAAATGATAAACATTCCTGTGCAGGTATGGAAATAAGACTCCCATTGCACAGCAGTTTGATCCATTTGTGGTTTTCACTATGACATGCCTGAGCTTGCAGCCTATACACTCTAGCTAATCCAACTCGTAGTAAAACCTGGAATGGGTGAAACTGCTCTGCAATAGGAGTCTTATTCCCATCCCTGCTGTGCAACTAAAGGCTCTAATAGTTTGTGTTCAGTGTCCGGGGGTTTTGCCTGCTTATTGAGCAGTCGTTGGCTGAGTAGCGATTGCTGAGTTTGACCCTCCTGGTGTCCGTTCACAGCCTCTCTGCCAGCACTCTGTCCTGTTCCTCGGGCAGCAGTCGGGGGTCTCTGAGCTCCAGCAGAGGTTCCCTCACCACCTCGAGCCAGGGCTCCTCTTCCTCGCTCAGCTTCACAGACCTGTACTTGGAGCAGCTGGAGCCGTCCGACTGTGACTACCAGTATAAGCTGGACTTCATGCTGCAGGAGGGGACCGCTGGCTTCCGGCCGTCCAGCTCCATCACAACCATCCACGAGAACGAGGTGATCAAGACCCCCAACCTGGACCCTAGCTCCCAGGTTCAGGCTCTGCGTCTGTCTCCGAGGTCCTCCCTGTCCTCCCTGTCCCCCCCCTGCTCCCCGCTGGTGACGGACTCTCACTTCTTGTCTGGAGACGCCTTCCTCAGCCAGGACGGCGCTGGGCTCAGTCTGGAGGTACAGAGCAGGCTTCCGGAGCTCCGCTTGGAAAACCACGAGACCAGGGGAGGATATGCAGGACCTGTCCCCCCGGATCAGTGCAGCGGCCAGGAGCCTGGGGTCAAACAGCATGCCGTACCGAAAGGTACTGCGCGGTTATTGCAGGCTTCTCTCTTGCACGATTATTGCATGGTTATCGCTTTTCTGCAAACAGTGCTTTAGTGTTTTTGTGTTCAAGTAAGGGGCTGTTCTGTTAAAAAGCCACCCAATAAAATATGCATGTCTAATGCATATTTGAGGAAGGCTGTGTGGTCCAGTGGTTAAAGAAAAGGGCTTGTAATCAAATCCCACCTCAGCCACTGACTCATTTTGTGACCCTGAGCAAGTCACTTCACCTCCTTGTGCTCCGTCTTTCGGGTGAGACGTAGTTGTAAGTGACTCTGCAACTGAAGCATAGTTCACACACCCTAGTCTCTGTAAGTCGCTTTGGATAAAGGCGTCTCCTAAATAAACAAATAAAATAATGTAAAATTGTTTCAGAAATCATCTTTACTATTTTTTTTTAATGGTTTTTGTTGTTATATGTTGTTATTTCTTATTTCCAGAAGCCGGGGCCCAAGCGAAGATTCTGGGGCCCGTGTTGAGAAAGGCAGGGGTTTCTTCAGCAGTGTCTGACCAATCAGTGGCCGGAGACAGTGGAGTGTGCGAGCCGTCAGAGCCACGGTACTTAACAACAGTAGCTTGTTAAAAAAACAAAACCCCACCGACACCTAACGTTACAGCGCTGTGCGAATTGGATTAAAACCGTTCCTCATCCGTTTCTAGACCCAGTCAGCCGTCCGATGTGTTTCACGGTGAAGAAGGAGGATCTCAGGGCACTGCGCAGATCCAGCTGGGAATGCAGTACGACGCTAAAGAGAAGAGATTCACACTGTTTCTAATGCAGATTCGCAGCGCCGCAGCGCTGGCAGTGCCACCAGAGGAGAAAGTGTAAGTAAAGAGCGTGCTTAGTGCAAAATACAAAACCGCACAATCAAATGTATTTATATATATATATATACATACATACATATAGCTCCTTTCTACAGCTTGTTAAACACAACTTGAACCAAGAGACAACGTAGATGAGTCCGATAATCTTCTCCTAAAACGTACTGCTGTCCCCCCGGTGCAGGTATGTCCGTGCCGCAGTGCTCCCCTGCTCCGAAACCACCAGCTGTCTCTTCCGAAGCAGGCCTCTGTTCCCCTGCGAGAGCCTGCAGTTCAGTGAGGTGTTCTGGGTCTCTGTGTCGCACAGCGCTCTGCGACAGAAGACTCTGCGAGTGGACGTCTGCTGCACGACTCCATCTCATCGGGAGGACTGCCTGGTTCGTACCCACACCGCCGCGGTGCAGCTGCTCGGCCGCTTGCCTGATTGAGGGCGCTGCAGTTTGAGATGGTTTTCATCCAGGTCTGTATTCCAGTAACATCCTCTTTGTGCTCCGTCTCTTAAAGGCTGGGGCTCAGATTAGCCTTGCTGAAGTGAGCAGCCTTGGGGAGAGGTCTACAAGCTGGTACAACCTTCTCAACTACAAGGACGTGAAGGAGCTCAGGAAGCAGCACACAGACACGGAGGGAGAGGTAGCTCATTTCAAAGCTGGATTTCAAAACTGCAGTGATTGGTAACGGGAGTTCACGCTGGATTTTAACTATTGTTCTTTGCATGTTTAATGGTTACTGCTGTTTATCCAATTACTGCACAAGAACGAATCCCTTTCTTGTCAAACGTTGCAAAGTGCTGCTGTTTGATAATGCAGTGCATTATGCTGCAGCTTTACACTTGGATCAGTGTGGCACAGGTACCTGTATCTAGATGTATTTTGGTTTAGCACTTGGATCAGTGTGGCACGGGTACCTGTATCTAGATGTATTTTAGTTTAGCACTTGGATCAGTGTGGCACGGGTACCTGTATCTAGATGTATTTTAGTTTGGCACTTGGATCAGTGTGGCACGGGTACCTGTATTTAGATGTATTTTAGTTTAGCACTTGGATCAGTGTGGCACGGGTACCTGTATCTAGATGTATTTTAGTTTAGCACTTGGATCAGTGTGGCACGGGTACCTGTATTTAGATGTATTTTAGTTTAGCACTTGGATCAGTGTGGCACGGGTACCTGTATCTAGATGTATTTTAGTTTAGCACTTGGATCAGTGTGGCACGGGTACCTGTATCTAGATGTATTTTGTTCATGCCGTGCTGGTGGTGGTTCTATCTGGTAAAAGGCTGGGAGCCACGGCTGTGTTTCATGACAATGCTGATCTAACCTTGATTTGTATTATCGTGCGTTCCGGGAGGCATGTGTTGATCCTCGTCCCTTTATTGCAGGATTCTGTCTCTGATCTCCTGGAGGAAACTGCAGCAGAGCTGGAAGCTGTAGAGAAAAGGGCGGACGATCCAGAAAACACACCGACTGCAGAGGAGGAGTGGTCAGTATTTCAGAGTTCAATAAAGACCCTTCATGGATGGAAATAAGACTCCTATTGCATAGCAGTTTTGCCCATTCCAGGTTTTAATGCAAGCTTGAGTAGCCATAGTGGATAGGTATCATGCTCAGGTGTGTCTTATTAAACCAGGAATGGAGCTGCTATGCAATGGGAGGGCGACTGTACACATGTCTGCGTAGAGTGGTCACACTGCTGAGGTTCAGGACTGACAGAATGAAGTGTTAATGGCAGTGAGGACAGAATCGTTGCCCAGAGAGATCTCATAACGAGTTCCTTCTTCTCCACAGGCACAGGCAGCACTTAGAGGCTGAATTCTGGGAGGACGGAGGCTGCAGTGACGAGGAGGAGGAGGAGGAAGAGGAGGGACGAGAGGAGGAGGAGGAGTCTGGCACAGAAACAGCTGGCAGGGAGGGAGAGCAGGAACTGGCTTCAGAAAAGGCAAGTTTGCAGAGCCTCTTCTGCAAGCCTGTCAGGAAAGAGTCTGAAATGGTTCAAAGTGCTAAATCAATGAGCTCCATAATGCTGAACGGCTGCCGTGTGCTCATTAGTGGTGTTTGGTTGAATCTGAGAATGAAGTGTGTAATTATTATGGGTGTGATTTCTCCAGGTGGATAAAGAGACCAACACTGACAGCATTGCAAAGCCTGCTTCGGTGGTGCGCCCCAAGGAGAGACGAGGCCCCATTGCCCAGCAGAACCCCTTCATTAGAGGAAGCACAATCATCCGCTCAAAAACATTCTCTCCCGGGGCCCAGAGTCGATACGTATGCAGGGTAAGATCCCAACTGAACACCAATACACAGGTTTGAGTAAGAAAGCACATGTGCACTGTGCATCTCATTGAGGAAGAAAGCACATGTGCACTGTGCATCTCATTGAGTAAGAAAGCACATGTGCACTGTGCATCTCATTGAGTAAGAAAGCACATGTGCACTGTGCATCCCATTGAGTAAGAAAGCACATGTGCACTGTGCATCTCATTGAGTAAGAAAGCACATGTGCACTGTGCATCTCATTGAGTAAGAAAGCACATGTGCACTGTGCATCTCATTGAGTAAGAAAGCACATGTGCACTGTGCATCTCATTGAGGAAGAAAGCACATGTGCACTGTGCATCTCATTGAGTAAGAAAGCACATGTGCACTGTGCATCTCATTGAGTAAGAAAGCACATGTGCACTGTGCATCTCATTGAGTAAGAAAGCACATGTGCACTGTGCATCTCATTGAGGAAGAAAGCACATGTGCACTGTGCATCTCATTGAGGAAGAAAGCACATGTGCACTGTGCATCTCATTGAGTAAGAAAGCACATGTGCACTGTGCATCTCATTGAGGAAGAAAGCACATGTGCACTGTGCATCTCATTGAGTAAGAAAGCACATGTGCACTGTGCATCTCATTGAGTAAGAAAGCACATGTGCACTGTGCATCTCATTGGTTTGACAGGCAGTTGGTATCAGTAGCTAAGCACATGCAATTGGCTCACCAAATCAGAGATATACAATATCCATCCCCCCAAATATATATTAACAAGAAAACTTATTCTTTTTGTGTGTATTTGCTATGTTGTTATTCGGATGTGTACTGTGTAAATGCAGGGGGTAAATATCTGGGAAATATTCAACACTTTTCTGACTTTTCTTCATTGTTTCCCAGATAAACAGAAGCGACAGCGACAGCTCCACCCTGAAGGGTGCTTTTGTTCGAAACGCTTCTGAGCGACGCAGCGTCCGGGTGAAGAAGGTGAGGCCGTCGCTCACGGGATAAAGAACTTTCTATTACACCTACAATACCTTCGTCTTCCAGCACCAAGTAACTGCAAAACAAATACAAACACTGTTATTACTGAATAAACAGTGGCAGTGTCTTGTATGTTAATGAATCACACAGGAAGCACACGGGGGCACAGAAAGCACACGGGAGCACGGAAAGCACATGGGAGCACAGAAAGCACACGGGAGCACGGAAAGCACACGGAAAGCACACAGGGACATTCCCAGGACCTGAGACAGGGTCTGATTAACAGCTCTGCTTTGTCAAGTCACTTCTGTGTCTGGTATCTCTTTTAGAGGTCTGCAGTGTTGAGAGAGTCAGTCTAGGAATTCACAAGCTACAACGTAAAGGCTTTTCCCACATGAAACTTTGCAAAGGTCCATTGGCATTCCTTTATTTTTTTCCCAGCCTCTGCTTGAAGCGAAGGCTCTGGAGGGCGGGCTGCTGCGCACATCCCTGGATTTGGAGCTGGACCTGCAGGCATCTCGGACCAGGGAGAGCCGGCTCAGCCAGGAGGTCCTGGTGCTGCGGGAGCTGAAGGAGCAGCTGGAGCAGGCAAAGGCGCGGGGGCACACGGAGCTGCCCGAGTGGGTCAGCGAGGATGAGAGGTTCAGACTGCTCCTCAGACAAGCAGAGAAACAGGTGGGAGAGGCTCACCCTACCCTACAAAATCTAAGCATGACTTTTTGCAGTGTTTAGGTTTCAGTATGTAGTTCTGTACATATATACTGAACCCCCAGAGCACTTCCTCCTTGTGAAAATATCAAACCAGTTCCCCCACTTTCTTATTTCTGTTTGCTATTTGGTGACAGTGTGAGGGTGGATCCGCCCTTCTCTTAGCTTGAGTTTCACTCCTCGTGTGCTTGTGAGTGAATGTGACGGCACTGCGCTGCTCGTGAATCTTATTCCCTGCGCTCTGATTGGAACAGACTCCAGGAGAGCACTCGCAGGAGCAGCGAGTGGAGAGGATGATGAAGACGGCAGCTAAGGACGTGCACAGGATACGAGGGCAGAGCCACAAGGGGGATCTGGAGGTGCAGAGTTTCCGGTAAGGCCAGGAGCTCCCTGGGGTGAGACTCCACTTCTACTGTTATTCTCTGAAGATACGCAGATGATTGTAAAGTCACCAGGTGTGATGTGTTCAAAACCAGCCCGCAAGAGAGACTCGATAGGCTTGCAGAAGACTTCTCTTCTTCTAGTGCATCTGGAGTGCTTTTTATACACGTTCAGCCCCATTCTAACATTCATGAAAATTCACACAGTTATTAGAACACCCCCATTGCTTCCGTAGCTTTGATTTGTTGTGCATATGAAATCAAACCACTGAAAACTGAAAATCTGGGGAAATAGTGATTGTGTAATTTCATTGATGCCTTGCACATGCAATTAATTTAAAATAGTAAGAAAATTAACACACAGCCACAAATGATCACATGCTTGAGACTTTTTAGAAGTTGTTTAAAGTGCCTAATTAAAGCACAGAGTGGTCTCGCATGTGCACCCACGAGATCCTATTGTATCTCTATCACTGATTACTGAGTGAAAGGTGAAATCCTCCCCGCAGAGGTTTTCATGCAGGTCGGTATATAAAGGACATCAGTGACAGATCTTGAGGTGTCCAGTACATTTGCACACAGCTGTATTTCAATCAACACTATGCAAGCTCTTCCACCGCTGCCATTCTGTTCAAAATGAAAAGTACAAACCGCAGCGTCTCAGCAGACTGGTTTGGGTGCTGTCTGCACAAACCGCAGCGTCTCAGCAGACTGGCTTGGGTGCTGTCTGTACAAACCGCAGGGTCTCAGCAGACTGGTTTGGGTGCTGTCTGTACAAACCGCAGCGTCTCAGCAGACTGGTTTGGGTGCTGTCTGTACAAACCGCAGCGTCTCAGCAGACTGGCTTGGGTGCTGTCTGTACAAACCGCAGCGTCTCAGCAGACTGGCTTGGGTGCTGTCTGTACAAACCGCAGCGTCTCAGCAGACTGGTTTGGGTGCTGTCTGTACAAACCGCAGGGTCTCAGCAGACTGGTTTGGGTGCTGTCTGTACAAACCGCAGGGTCTCAGCAGACTGGCTTGGGTGCTGTCTGTACAAACTGCAGCGTCTCAGCAGACTGGTTTGGATGCTGTCTGTACAAACCGCAGCGTCTCAGCAGACTGGCTTGGGTGCTGTCTGTACAAACCGCAGCGTCTCAGCAGACTGGCTTGGGTGCTGTCTGTACAAACCGCAGGGTCTCAGCAGACTGGTTTGGATGCTCTCTGCACAAACCGCAGCGTCTCAGCAGACTGGCTTGGGTGCTGTCTGTACAAACCAGAGAAGTCTTTCATTTGTTGTGTGTTTCTTTTCTTCTTGTCTGCTTTAGAGAGAAGATGGCATTTTTCACCCGAGCGAAGATTAATATACCCGATCTACCTGTGGAGGATGTTTAAAACTCTTCAAGTATTTCAAAGTTCAACTGCTGTATTTCATGGATACCCAGACTGATTTTATTTGTGGTGGTTTTATGAAGAAAAGAAATATATGTACATGAGAAATCGATGCTCACCCTTTGAATGTACAGATCTGTTAGAGTTTTATTTGTCATTTGTTAGGCTGTGTAGTTTTTGTATAAAATGCACAAAGAACAAAAACAGTTTGAACTACTTTTTGTCACTTGTACTAATTATTTTATTGTGTGTTTTTATGTTATTTTAACATTATTGGTAGAGTTACACCCTTTCTTATTTAACTGAGAACAATTGAGAGGGGAGAGAAGTGAGCTGCAGCATCGATGTGCATCTCAATTGAGAGGGGAGAGAAGTGAGCTGCAGCATCGATGTGCATCTCAATTGAGAGGGGAGAGAAGTGAGCTGCAGCATCGATGTGCATCTCAATTGAGAGGGGAGAGAAGTGAGCTGCAGCATCGATGTGCATCTCAATTGAGAGGGGAGAGAAGTGAGCTGCAGCATCGATGTGCATCTCAATTGAGAGGGGAGAGAAGTGAGCTGCAGCATCGATGCGCATCTCAATTGAGAGAAGTGAGCTGCAGCTTCGATGTGCATCTCAATTGAGAGGGGAGAGAAGTGAGCTGCAGCATCGATGTGCATCTCAAGTCTTGTGAGATTTCTTACAGGACAGTATAAACTATACAGCAAGTGTTCCAATAGGGAGCAGCCATTCTCAATCCCTGACTGCTGGCATGCACAGGACTCTGTGACGATCACAGTGCTGCGTAGCACCACAGCACATACGGAATTGCCTTTACTGTCGATATTACATGTATGTATGTATAAAAGCTTTGTTTCATTGGGATCGAAATAAGACTCCCATTGCATAGCAGTTTGATCCACTCCTGGTTTAATCCGACACGCCTGAGCTTGTTACCTGTACACTGTGTCTGATTGTATTAAAACCTGGAATGGGTGAAACTGCTGTGCAATAGGAGTCGCATTGCCATCCCTGACTGCATTTAGTGAAACGCCAGGACAAGCTATTAGGTATTGAATCACTCTAAAGGAAATCCCCAGCGCCTAGCGTTTTGTTTCCTTCAGTACTGCACTGTAGAGCCGGGTCTCTCGTACTTGTTTTCATTAGGTAGTTGTTTAGTGTTTTGGACACCAGCATACCTCAGGTACTGTGAAGTAACAGACATGCACTTTTTCAATGTTAGTTTCCTCGTGTTGCTGTTCATGTGTCGGTGGCTCCCCTTTACTGATTCATTTGGTTAAATTCTCCATGGAAAAGCTTTCCAAAGAAAAACCCTTACTGGTACCAGCAGAGTGTTTCTGATGATAGGAAGTATGATCTGTGTATGTTCTTCACATGTGTGTTTAGTTTTTGTGTCGATCTTCATTTTGAAGTTGTAGCACTCGATTGATTCCTTGTCAGTGTTTCAGTTTTGTATTATTTCCTACAGGCCACTGTTTTCTTTTCTAGCAAGCTATGTGACTGGAATGTAGTCAAATAATTTTTTTGTTTTTCCCCTGCAATTTTTGAAGGACGATGATATTTCAATAAGAAAATAGTCTGAGCACAAGTGCTGTATCTGTCGGATAAGGCTTTGTTTCATTGCGTTCCAAACGAATTGTTCATTCTTATTGTAGGCAAAGGAATAGTGAGAAGCAAGTAGAACTGGGAGATGGAACGGGATCAAAGGCATCGACTCAGGCTGTGCTACAGAGCTAAGGCATGGGAACAGGGGAACAGGGGTTACTGTGAAACTTAAATAATGTGTGAAAGACTACTGAGTCTGCGAATGCAGACGAGCCCGGCTCTTTTGCATTGTGGTTAAGGCGCTTGCTCGCGGTGTGTGGGGTCGCCGGGTCACTCCCAGACTCCACCCTGTTAATATATATATATATATATATTAAGCTACGCTTTTGGAACAATGATGTAATCCTCCTTGATTTTGTGTTTTTGTTTAACACTGTATTGATGTACATGATAATCCTTATGTCAGCTGTTCCTCAAGCATGTGATTGCCTTGAGCTCCCATTTGTATTTGTTTTCACATCAGTGTGTTTGCCTGGCTGTGCTGTGCTGATAAGCTTCTCGTTCTTGAAACGAGTTCCCCTTGTAAACCAGGATGCCCTTCCGAGTGCAAACAGATTCAGCCGCAGGCTTCTCCCCTCCACACCTTTATACTGGAGCTGAGCCAGACTCCCAGAGAGGGGGCGCTGTCCTGTCTTACTCTGCTTCAGCTCAGCTGTAAGGAGGACTGCAGCCACTAGAACGCTCCTAGGTAGACACTTAGAATGCTCCTAAATTGCTGCTAAGCAACCAGAGCAGCTTGGCATGGCTCTTTTCCTTTAATAGATATATTTTCTAATCTTTTTTTTAACACTGCTTCTGCTGTTTCCTCTGTGTTCTGTGTTTGCATAAAGAATAAGCCTCCCTTTGTTTCATTTTCCATCTCATGACATTAACATTCTATATGCTTAATAGCAAGGTTAACTCTCCCATCCGCCTTCCTACTTGTCTCAGTGCTGGCTCTCCAGGCAGTACAGATCCACGTGCATGTGTGCTGTGTCTCAGTGCTGGCTCTCCAGGCAGTACAGATCCACATGCATGTGTGCTGTGTCTCAGTGCTGGCTCTCCAGGCAGTACAGATCCACATGCATGTGTGCTGTGTCTCAGTGCTGGCTCTCCAGGCAGTACAGATCCACATGCATGTGTGCTGTGTCTCAGTGCTGGCTCTCCAGGCAGTACAGATCCACATGCATGTGTGCTGTGTCTCAGTGCTCTCCAGGCAGTACAGATCCACATGCATGTGTGCTGTGTCTCAGTGCTGGCTCTCCAGGCAGTACAGATCCACGTGCATGTGTGCTGTGTCTCAGTGCTGGCTCTCCAGGCAGTACAGATCCACATGCATGTGTGCTGTGTCTCAGTGCTGGCTCTCCAGGCAGTACAGATACACTCATTCCAAGAGCTCTCAGATCCAGGCTGGTTTTCTTGCACTTTTTGGATTTTCGTGTCCTGATTTTGTTTGGATGATTTGTAGAAGCTGTGAATTTTAATCATGCCAGGTACGTTCACCAGTCCTGTAAATAATACTTCACCAGCAGCACAAACAATGTTTTGTATTTAAACAAATAAAAATCTATCCATTGTTTTCCTGTATGTTGTGTTCTCTTTGTACTCCTTCGTTGCTGAAAGGTTGTATTGATCAGAACCGATGTGGATCCCTTAGTTCAAGTCCAGTAAGAAATGAATCTTCTATACCACAGAGCAGAAGGTTCTGTATAATACGGCTCCTACGATGCAAGCTTGTGGGAGCATTGATTTGCAGCGCACGAGATGATGCGGTCTGTGTTAAATATCTTGATACCTCTGCTCTCTAGTCTCCCTAATAATAATGATAATATTTTCTTAGATAGTATCCTTGGCAACTAGGATACCACAAACATTAACATAAATACTTGTCTAGGTGAATAATACAAGTATACATCCTAATATTAAATACCAATAATAATCTATTCTAAATATGCTGAGCAATAGATTTTACTAAAGTACTTATCAGGCTAGCAGATCAAGAAGCTGCTTGATGATGTTCTGGGATCAATAATCTACTAACAACCAAACGAGCAGGATGGGCCGAATGGCCTCCTCTCGCTTGTAAACTTTCTTATGTTCTTAGTATAGTGTACAGTTATAGTCACTGCAAGTACACATACACGCCACAAGAGGGCAGAGTGTGGAGATCTGTTCCTTTGTTTGGAGGGGACGCGCTGTTTTTCTTTCGCTTTTCGTCAGCAGGAAGCGTCAGGCCGGGTGGCTTAGCGGTGTGGAGATTGAGAGGGGAGTGGGTTGTGAGCTTGGCGCAGTGTAGAGAATGGCAGACCGTGTCGCGGAATACACGTCCCGAATTCAACAGCAGGTCAGTACCGCCCAAGCAAGCACACTGGGGTTATTTATTAGCACAAATAAAAGTACGGAGCTGTGTTACACTCGATCACACAGCTGGTGCAAAGCGCTGCGTCTGATGCAATACTTGGACACGCTGCACGCTTGGCAGTTTAAAGGCGCAGTATCCCAGTGTGGATTGCATTGCATTGGATTGCATTGCATTGCATTGCATTGCATTGCATGCACCTCACGCAACGGGACATTGCGACCCCGGCATAAGCTTGTATCTCATAATGTCAAGGATGCCTTCATCCAGCTGCTTTGCCAGTAGCTGTACGAAGCACTTTCTTAATACTGTATGTAACGACCCATTTTCCTTCTTCTGAACTTACAGTACAGTGTAAATGTTTCTCAGGGATGAATGTAAGACTCCCAAGGCATAGCGGTTTGACCCATGTTAATGTTACTGGTATACTTGATAAGTAGTTGCTGTACCAGCACTTCCATGACCTCTGCATGCTTACTGTTTGTTTGTTTAGTGTTGTGTATCGTTCAAGTGAAAGTGAAACTTCAGATTTGGATATACAGCATCATCACAGAGCATGTAAACGTTTGATAATAAGTTCTGGAGTAGTTCTGTGACCGCAGAGAGTGAATCGGGAACACTCCACAGCTCGGTTAGTTACGATCTACAGATCTCTGGAGTAGTTCTGTGATCGCAGAGAGTGAATCGGGAACACTCCACGGCTTGGTTAGTTACGATCTACAGATCTCTGGAGTAGTTCTGTGACCGCAGAGAGTGAATCGGGAACACTCCACAGCTCGGTTAGTTACGATCTACAGATCTCTGGAGTAGTTCTGTGATCGCAGAGAGTGAATCGGGAACACTCCACGGCTTGGTTAGTTACGATCTACAGATCTCTGGAGTAGTTCTGTGATCGCAGAGAGTGAATCGGGAACACTCCACGGCTTGGTTAGTTACGATCTACAGATCTCTGGAGTAGTTCTGTGATCGCAGAGAGTGAATCGGGAACACTCCACAGCTTGGTTAGTTACGATCTACAGATCTCTGCAGTAGTTCTGTGATCGCAGAGAGTGAATCGGGAACACTCCACAGCTTGGTTAGTTACGATCTACAGATCTCTGCAGTAGTTCTGTGATCGCAGAGAGTGAATCGGGAACACTTGGTAAGAGTCTCGTGTGCTGCTTGTATCTCTAACAGGAGCGCGAGGTCCGATCTCTTTCTGCTGAGATTGAGAAGTTGAAGAATCCGGAGACAGCAGGCTTCTCGTCACATCTGGAAGGGCTACGGGAGGAGAACGCAAAACTCAAATATCGTCTGAATATTCTGAAGAAGGTGATTTGCAAATACTCCTCATCGTTTATCTTAAAATATCACATGGTAAAACACCAGGGATGGAAATGAGACTCCCGTTGCATAGCAGTTTCAGCTGTTCCAGGTTTTAATAGGAGCTTGATTAACCACAGTGTAACACACTCGGTGCGTCTTATTAAACTCATAGTAAAACCAGGAATGGCTCAAACTGCAGTGCAGTGGGAGTCGTATTTCTTGAACATTGGCGTCTGGTTTCATTGACCTGGATAGCTACTAAGCTCTTGAGTTATTTTACTTAAAATAACATTTGGTAAAACCAGCCGTGTATGTGTTTGTTTACATCCTTACTCTGCATTCAGTTATTTTGTAGCTTTGTAGCAACCATTTAGACAATCTCCTTTCACATGCAGGGTTCATGAAGTGGTAGTTAATCACAGCTCCAGTAGACCTCTGCTTGACAGCAGCACCAACTAATCAGTAAATAGCCAAAAACTTTAGTTTTACTGTTACACTGAAAGGAGAGGAACCTCAGAAGGATAGTAACCTACACGAGGACGTGAATCCACTGTATGAGATGCAGTGTGCAGTGAATCCACTGTATGAGCTGCAGTGTGCAGTGAATCCACTGTATGAGCTGCAGTGTGCAGTGAATCCACTGTATGAGCTGCAGTGTGCAGTGAATCCACTGTATGAGCTGCAGTGTGCAGTAAATCCACTGTATGAGCTGCAGTGTGCAGTGAATCCACTGTATGAGCTGCTGTGTGCAGTGAATCCACTGTATGAGCTGCTGTGTGCAGTGAATCCACTGTATGAGCTGCAGTGTGCAGTGAATCCACTGTATGAGCTGCAGTGTGCAGTGAATCCACTGTATGAGCTGCAGTGTGCAGTGAATCCACTGTATGAGCTGCAGTGTGCAGTGAATCCACTGTATGAGCTGCAGTGTGCAGTGAATCCACTGTATGAGCTGCTGTGTGCAGTGAATCCACTGTATGAGCTGCTGTGTGCAGTGAATCCACTAAGTGCTGCTGGGAGCTGTGTGGACTGTAACTTGTGCTTGTTGTTCACAGAGCCTCCAGGAGGAAAGCAGCAAGTGTAGTAAAAACATGATCAACATCAATGAGAGGCTCCAGGAAACCTTCGGGGACGCCATCCGGGCCGCCTACCCACACCTGGAGAACGCCCCCCTGGCTGTGACTCCCAACCAGCAGCCCAGGTTCGGAGATTATCAGTGCAACAGTGCCATGGCAATGGCTCAGGTGAGGCCCTTGCTGTCTTTATCTCACACCATCGCCAGCGTTGCCTGATACTCACTTTTCAGAGCAGTCTTTATCTCACACCATCGCCACCGTTGCCTGATACTCACTTTTCAGAGGTGCTTGTTCAGTTTTAATGAATGGTTTTGAATTGAAATGTATCTTCCAGATGATGAAGTCAAAAGGACAGAAGGTCAGTCCGAGGGAAATTGCAGAGAATATTGTCAAGAACATTCCTGACAATGAGATCATTGAGAGAGTGGAGATCGCCGGACCAGGTAATTACAATGAAAAGAAAAGCTCTTCCTTTTCCCTTTTCATGAATAACCCATGTGCCCTTCTGTTTGGTCATCCACTAGTGCATGCATGAGCCCTAACCATTTAAAACTCGGGTTCCCAAACCGCAAACCTAGAGCTGGCTTGATCTCTTTGCATCGTCTCTGCATCCCACGTATACAACAAACCTCATCTTTTGCTAGATCTCCTGTCTGCCAGAGAGGAATGAGAAATGCATTTGAGTCGAATGTATTTGAGTCTGTTTGATACTGGCAGCCACCACTGCTGTGTCATGCAGTAAAACACTAGGATATTATTATTATTATTATTATTATTATTATTATTATTATTATTATTATTATTATTATTTGTTTATTTAGCAGACGCCTTTATCCAAGGCGACTTACAGAGACTAGGGTGTGTGAACTATGCATCAGCTGCAGAGTCACTTACAATTACGTCTCACCCGAAAGACGGAGCACAAGGAGGTGAAGTGACTTGCTCAGGGTCACACAATGAGTCAGTGGCTGAGGTGGGATTTGAACCTGGGACCTCCTGGTTACAAGACCTTTTCTTTAACCACTGGACCACACAGCCTCCTATATTAATGTGTCTCATTAATAACCTATAACTGCGTAAGAGAATGATGCAGACATGGGAGGTGTTAACATGCTTTGGGCTTTAAAGCAAACTTGTTCAGACGTCCTGTTTTCTTTTTTTGTGTTGGTTTTTATGGGTTGACAAATCAATAAGCTAATTATGTTGTCCTGTGAATTCTTGATATTTCCCTTAGGCTGGTAATCCATTAATGACTTTCATTCTTAGTGTTTGCCTGAAGCGATAGTAAAAGTTCAGATTTCTACTAACCTTTGAAAACCGTGACTGTAGCTCTGCTGTGTAGCCGATTAGAAATCATGCCTGATCGGCCCCTCTCTGTGTTTGGATTAAAGGGTTTATCAATGTGCATCTCAGAAAGGACTTTGTGTCTAAACTGCTGACAAGCCTGCTGGTCAACGGTGTGCAGCCTGCAGCAGCAGGACCCAAGAAAAAGGTATGAGTAGTGAATGGAGCGTTTGATTCACTGTGTTTACCCTTCATGCATATCAGTGCTACAGACCACGTGCTTTTCAAACAGTGTCCTCCACGGGCTACACAGCTGTGTTCTGGGATTCTCTTTGTCAGGTTCCAGTGCAGGTGTGTTCTGGTATAAAGGAACCGTTTCGATGACACGTCGATTACCGTGCCGATGCGTCGATTAGTGTTTCACAGGTGCAGTGGTTTTAAACAGTGGCTTTGGTTCTTGTTCCCAGGTCGTTGTGGATTTCTCTTCTCCTAACATTGCCAAGGAGATGCACGTGGGTCACCTGAGGTCCACGATCATCGGAGACAGCATGTGCAGGCTCTTTGAGTTTCTGGGACACGAAGTCATAAGGTCACTACCAAATAATGAGGGCTGCGCCCAATGCAACATGATGTGTAGTACAGTACAATCCTCACCCATTACTGTTCCATACTGTGTGATAAGAGCACTCTGTGTCTCATTGATCCATACTGTGTGATAAGAGCACTCCTGTGTCTCACTGATCCATACTGTGTGATGAGCACTCTGTGTCTCACTGCTCCATACTGTGTGATAAGAGCGCTCCTGTGTCTCACTGATCCATACTGTGTGATAAGAGCACTCCTGTGTCTCACTGATCCATACTGTGTGATAAGAGCACTCCTGTGTCTCATTGATCCATACTGTGTGATAAGAGCACTCTGTGTCTCACTGTTCCATACTGTGTGATAAGAGCACTCTGTGTCTCATTGTTCCATACTGTGTGACAAGAGCACTCTGTGTCTGATTGATTGATTGTTTTTCAGGTTAAATCACGTAGGTGACTGGGGGACACAGTTCGGCATGCTAATCGCACACCTTCAGGACACATTCCCAGACTACCTGACAGCCTCTCCTCCCATCGGAGACCTCCAGGCCTTCTACAAAGTACGTTGGGTTTAGCTTTCATAGAACCCTGTGGTAACCCGTCCCATGCACCACACGTATCCAGAAGCCTCGCATGGCATTGCTGTTTTAAACATTGCTGGGGATCTTTGAGCCAGAGATGACATCACACTCGGGCACTGACTGGTATGACCCTTGTGTTTGTGCCTACATTACCCACATGCACAGACACTGGCCTTCCTTTAACCCGTATTATAGCTGTTTGCAGGCTGTTGAAACCCAGCATTATGTAGTGCAGTGCTGGTTCTGTAAAATCCACAAATTCATCAGTGAAGGGTCTGCGCTAAAAACCACACTCTCTCATCACACAGTGCTCTCTGATCATCACTGTGGACACAGAGTCAGTATAGATTGGACAACTGAATTCTATCAGCATTGTTTAATCTTTTATAGGAGTCTAAGAAGCGTTTTGACAACGAGGAAGAGTTCAAAAAGCGTGCGTACCAGTGTGTGGTGAAGCTGCAGAGCAAAGACCCTGCCTTTATTAAAGCATGGAGTTCAATCTGCGACGTCTCCAGGCAAGGTGAGTTAGAGGGGAGAAGCACATAGACATCCTTTCTGTATGAAGCGCTCATGAGGCTGAGATTCTGATCCCTTAGAGAGGAATGCTCTGTGGACACTGCTCTCAGAGGAATGCTCTGTGATCACTGCTCTCCGAGGAATGCTCTGTGATCACTGCTCTCCGAGGAATGCTCTGTGATCACTGCTCTCCGAGGAATGCTCTGTGATCACTGCTCTCCGAGGAATGCTCTGTGATCACTGCTCTCCGAGGAATGCTCTGTGATCACTGCTCTCCGAGGAATGCTCTGTGATCACTGCTCTCCGAGGAATGCTCTGTGATCACTGCTCTCCGAGGAATGCTCTGTGGTCACTGCTCTCCGAGGAATGCTCTGTGGTCCCTGCTCTCAGAGGAATGCTCTGTGGTCCCTGCTCTCAGAGGAATGCTCTGTGGTCACTGCTCTCCGAGGAATGCTCTGTGGTCACTGCTCTCAGAGGAATGCTCTGTGGTCACTGCTCTCCGAGGAATGCTCTGTGGTCACTGCTCTCAGAGGAATGCTCTGTGGTCACTGCGCTCGGAGGAATGCTCTGTGGTCACTGCTCTCAGAGGAATGCTCTGTGATCACTGCTCTCAGAGGAATGCTCTGTGGTCACTGCTCTCAGAGGAATGCTCTGTGGTCTCTGCTCTCAGAGGAATGCTCTGTGGTCTCTGCTCTCAGAGGAATGCTCTGTGGTCTCTGCTCTCAGAGGATTATTATTATTATTATTATTATTATTTATTTCTTAGCAGACGCCCTTATCCAGGGCGACTTCCAATTGTTACAAGATATCACATTATACATTATTTCACATTATACAGATATCACATTATTTTTACATACAATTACCCATTTATACAGTTGGGTTTTTACTGGAGCAATCTAGGTAAAGTACCTTGCTCAAGGGTACAGCAGCAGTGTCCTCCACTGGGGATTGAACCCACAATCCTCCGGTCAAGAGTCCAGAGCCCTAACGACTACTCCACACTGCTGCCCTGGATTGCTCTGTGGTCACTGCCCCTGGTTTGATCATCTGTTTTTCTCTTCTCAGAGTTTCAGAAGGTCTATGACTGTCTGGATATCCAGCTGATTGAAAGGGGCGAGTCTTTTTATCAGGATATGATGACGGAAGTGGTGAAGGAATTTGAAGACAAAGGTAGCGCAGTTTAAATAGACTATAGGAGCGTGCTTTTGAAGAAGAAACAGAGACCATACCAGTGCTGTGTGTTTCAGTAAGGGCTTCCATCATAAAAACAACATTTTCTCGTCTGGTCATTTATTTGTTTTCCGAGGTCCTGAACATCTCAACAAGGTTCTGTGCATTGTCTGTAACTATTAAACACGCAACAGTTTAATATCTAGAAGTACTGTACAAGAAACTTCATACATTCAATGACAAATGTGTTTTCAGTGAAGACAGAATACAACTGAAGACCCTGAGTACTGTAGTCTAAACGTTTACCTTTACATTTATTACGTTTAGTATTTCTAAGAATATCACCTCAGAATATCATTGTGTGTGTGTGTATATATATATATATATATATATATATATATATATATATATATATATATATATATATATATATATATATATATAAAGCCGTATGTGAACCAGTAATATTGTGCACTTGCACATACCTGTGGCTTAACTAAATAAGGCGATTAAGGGGGTTGGGTTAGCAATGCACAGGTTCGTGTAGTTTTCAAAGCTTGTGTGTGTTGATGTTCCTACAGCAGAGGGCAGTGTTGTCACAGATTCCTCCCTCCTCCTGTGCAGGGCTAGTGCAGGTGGATGAAGGGCGTCGAGTGGTGTTCGCCCCGGGCTGTGCCGTGCCCCTGACGGTTGTGAAGTCAGATGGAGGTTACACCTACGACACCTCGGACCTGGCAGCTCTGAGACACAGACTGTTTGAGGAGAAGGCAGATATCATCATCTATGTGACGGACAGTGGGCAGGTGAGCCAGCAGACTGGTCAAGTCAGAGGCTTGGGAGCTATGGAAGCACCTGTGTGGAAACTTGTTTTATAAACGATAGACCAGTATACTGCTTCAGGAGGTACCCATAAAATGTAATGCAGTTTGAGTTTCGGAGTCATTTCAAAGCGTGATGTTTAAGGCTGTGTCTCCTCCTGTGTAAGGCTGGTCACTTCCAGATCATATTCGCAGCAGCACAGATGATTGGCTGGTACGACCCCAAGGTGACCAGAGTGGAGCATGCTGGCTTCGGAGTAGTGCTGGGGGAGGACAAGTAAGTGCTGTTCAGAAAGGGCTAGAAAAACTCCAAGAAACCCAGTGAATGCAATGCCTAGCGTTTCCACTGGCAGTCTTTCTCAGTGTCTTCAGTGTGAATTATTCAATGCCTAGCGTTTCCACTGGCAGTCTTTCTCAGTGTCTTCAGTGTGAATTATTCAATGCCTAGCGTTTCCACTGGCAGTCTTTCTCAGTGTCTTCAGTGTGAATTATTCAATGCCTAGCGTTTCCACTGGCAGTCTTTCTCCGTGTCTTCAGTGTGAATTATTCAATGCCTAGCGTTTCCACTGGCAGTCTTTCTCAGTGTCTTCAGTGTTGAAATGAGTTCAGACTCATGTTTTTCTATTGCTGGGTGGTGTGGACTCCACCCGTGTTAATAGTGTGATCGCTCCCATGAAGAGGAACGTGTGCTCATGATCCTCTGTCAGTTCAGTAGCAGACAGCTCCTGAAGTGACCCATCCTCATTGTGACACAGCTCTATTGTATTATTATTATGCTGTTTAATTTTCCTGATTCCTCTTGGTGTTACGTGTGCTTCCAGGAAGAAGTTCAAGACCAGGTCAGGGGACACGGTTCGACTGATGGACCTCTTGGACGAGGGACTGAAGCGCTCCATGGACAAACTGAAGGACAAGGAAAGAGACAAGGTGAGGACTGCATTGATACAGGGACTCTGATAGGAAAGAGACAAGGCGAGGACTGCATTGATACAGGGACTCTCATACCGAGCCATGAGGAAACCCTGAAGACTGGCCTCAGCAGTACAACTCCTAATAAAACAACGCATCAGTCTTATCCAGCATTAGTTATTAAAAGGCATGCAATACAAGCAGAGGAGTCCGGAGAAAGATAACAGTACCTGTACTGGAACAAAGAGCTTTAGTTTTTACATTTCAAATTTGAGTACTAGCAAAATTCCATTTATTCATTTTTTTTTTAATTGGATTGAATCTACCATGAAAAAGCAGTCGATTGAAAAAAAACTCCAGGGTGGAAAGCGCTAGCTAGATTTTCAGAAAGTCTTTAGGTTTAGGAAACGCCACCTGGAGTATGTGTTTCACAGCTCATTGTCTCTTGCAGGTATTAACCCCTGCAGAGCTGGAAGCTGCCCAGAAGGCGGTGGCGTTTGGCTGTGTGAAATACGCGGATCTCTCGCACAACCGCATCAACGACTACGTCTTCTCCTTTGACAAGATGCTGGATGACCGAGGGAACACTGCAGCCTACCTTCTGTACGCCTTCACCAGGATCAGGTGAGTCAGCCAGTGTGTTCAGAGGGCTGTCTGCTGCAAGGTTACTGAGAATAATCGCACAGTGAAATATAACTAGGGAGCACTGTGTTCATGTTCAAGTGTGCAGGGCAAATACATCAGGAACAAACTCAAATCAGCTGGTGGCTCCTCTTCAGTTGAAGCATTTGGTGAATCCTGAAAGGTGTTTAAAGTGCGCCGCTTGTTCCCCCGCAGGTCCATCGCGCGGCTGGCTAACATCGACGAGGCCTCGCTGCGCAAGGCGGCTGGCAGCACGGAGGTGGTCCTGGACCACGAGAAGGAGTGGAAGCTGGGGAAGTGCATCCTGAGGTTCCCTGAGATCCTGCAGAAGATCCTGGAGGATCTGCTGCTCCACACGCTGTGTGACTACCTGTATGAGCTTGCCACCACCTTCACTGAGTTCTACGACAACTGCTACTGCGTGGAGAAGGACCGGCACACCGGTAAGGGCGTGCGCACGCGCCGCTGCTGCTGCTGCAGGGGATTCCTGCTTGGTAACCCTTTTACAGCTTTACTGATACCCCCTGCAGAATGCATTGAGGGTTTGCTCTACTGGTCCCTTTGAAAAGCCCTGCACATGATGCATGTTCTCGTTAACCTGTGCAAATTGCACAAAGTGTTTATTTCAGGGCTGTGTTAGACTCGTCCTGTAATGTTCCTGTTTATTTCAGGGCTGTGTTAGACTCGTCCTGTAATGTCCCTGTTTATTTCAGGGCTGTGTTAGACTCGTCCTGTAATGTTCCTGTTTATTTCAGGGCTGTGTTAGACTCGTCCTGTAATGTTCCTGTTTATTTCAGGGCTGTGTTTGACTTGTCCTGTAATGTTTGTGTTTTCTTTGATTGACATGCCTTTGTTTGTCCCTGTGTTGTCTTTGCTCCCCTCAGGTAACGTGGTGAAGGTCAATATGTGGCGCATGCTGCTGTGCGATGCCACGGCCATCGTCATGGCGAAGGGCTTCGACATCCTGGGGATCAAGCCAGTCCAGAGGATGTAGGATGAAGCCGCGCACGCGCCTGCCACTCCTCACAGCACATGCTGTATCAGCTCTTATATTTTACTGTATCTTAAATAAAAAAGAAAACAAAGACATGGGTGTGATGAAACCCGCTGCTTCTCGTTATTGTCTTGGTGTGATGATGTGTCCAGCAGGATAAGGAGCGAGGGCTGAAGATTCCTGAATAATCTCAGGACAAAAAACAACTTCATCTTCAACTCTTCTGCGCACGTTTCTGAATAGCAACTGTATTATGTTTAAAAAAAGCTTTGAAAAACTATTCCTTAAGTAACTCAGGAAGGAAAGCTTTGTGTTTCTAGCAGGACTTTTAGATATTTTGAAAAAAAAATGACACACAAATAACAGCAATTAAATAACACCACGATGGTGAAGTGTGATCCTTCTATTTCTTACATTTCAATCTGTTTACATTTGTTTATTTTTACATTGATATATATATATATATATATATGAATATATATTGTATTACAATTCTTAGCAGATGCCCTTAGCCAGGGCGACTTACAATTGTTACAAGATACCACATTATTTTTACATACAATTACCCATTTATACAGCTGGATTTTTACTGGAGCAATCTAGGTAAAGTACCTTGCTCAAGGGTACAACAGCAGTGCCCCCCCCCCCGGGATTGAACCCACGACCCTCCGGTCAGGAGTCCAGAGTCCTAACCACTACTCCACACTGCTGCTATATTGTATATGTGTCTAGAATGTATTTATATTAGGTATTTCCTCAAAGAGGTAGATTTAAACATCATGCAGGTGAAATGAATGCAGAGTAAGAGCCTGGGGGTTCAGAGCGCTGCAGAATGGACCTCATGCAGGTGAAATGAATGCAGTGTAAGAGCCTGGGGGTTCAGAGCGCTGCAGAATGGACCTCATGCAGCTGAACTGAATGCAGAGTAAGAGCCTGGTGGTTCAGAGCGCTGCAGAATGGACCTCATGCAGCTGAACTGAATGCAGAGTAAGAGCCTGAGTGTGCTCGTGCTCTGGGCTTTCATTCTCAGGGTTGATCATGCATAGCCACTGGATACACTTATCAGTTCATCAAACAATCATTGTTATGAGCCCAGACACAGAAGTCTATATTACTGTAGGACTGGGTTCTGAAGAAGCCCTTCATCCCTCTTTATTTGGGCTGGCAGAGTTCCTCATCCTGGTTTGCTAACGTTGTTAAAGTGCCTGTGTTGTGTTTGTTTGTTTGTCCATTGTCCTCCTCAGAGGAAGGTTAGATTTTTGTCTCTTTCATTTCGGGTTTGAAGGAGTCTCGTATCCGGAGCAGCTCTGCAGCAAGCTGGTGTCCGAACACTTTATTGTACCACTCTGGGGTTCGTCCCCTGGGGAAAAGGGAACAAGAAGAAACTCTTTCAAGACCAAGCAGGTAAAAAGGTGGAAAGGGGCATCAATGAAACATGCACGCCTTTGCAAAGGGTGAGATGATTTAAGCAGTACACACAGCTAGCCCCAGTAGTAACACCTCACCTGTGTACTCGTTTTATTCTGTACAGTATGTGCCTAGAGCCCCACACTGTATTCTAAAATAACATTCTGCTGCACCAGTCAGAGTTTTGCATTAGATTCAATTCATAAATGTAAGTGAGCAGCAGGTGTCCGATTTTAAGTAACTGGATGTGTGAAGTCGATGTAGGAATGATTTCTCGTTTCTTGCAATGCTCAGATGCTGGTGAATGCAGCTAATTGTTACCCAGCGCTCTGTCAGTAAGCTGTCGTTCTCTCTGAGCTGCAGTACCTGGAGTCTGTTCTGCAGATGTGAGTCAGTCTGGTTTTCCGCAGTCCCGTGGGCTGGATCAGGTACTGGCACGCCATCACCTCTCCTCTGATCCCCTCACACAGGGCGCCAGCGTGCTCCACAGAGGCAGCAGCTAAAACGCAGGTGCCTGTGTGAATGTCAGCCTGCCAGGACCTGGGAGGAAAGACACAGGCGCTTACATTCACTGCACTTCCCATGAAAAGCACTTAGGACCTTTTTTATGTGTATTTATTTTAAAACAATTATTTGTAAAAGTATGTTGATACATGCTGTATAGGAAGCACCAGCAGAATATCAAAACATGCTTTACAGTGTGGATCATTTACAGTACACTGCTGCGAATGGACAAGCTTGTGTAATTCATCTGAGACTCAAGAAGTGATCATTCAGCTAGTGAATATGCTTTCCACTGTATTATACTGAGTCATTTAAACGGGGTCGATAAAGAGGTTGCTGCATGACACAGTTTCCAGTGTTTAGTCTGCAGCGATTCAGAAGTGCAGGAGAGACACAGGGTCACCTGGCTCTTGTGATAGCTTGTTGCTTGCAGGATAAAGCACTGGTCTGGCTTACCTTTGCACAACGTAGTCTCGGGGTGGCTGAGACACGGCGCTCTGTGTTGTATAGTGATATATCTCAGTGTGTTTGTCCAGGGCTTCAATGACCTTCGACTGCTGGAAGTTCTTGTCCCAAATGTTCTGCTCCCTCAGTATTCGATTGAGGACCTCCCCCTGGGACGCCTCGATCTCGGCCGTTGCTTTCCAGAGTCGCAAGGGATGTGCGTCATCTACCTGATTATAATGTATTAATAATATATTACAATTATTGCTAAGGTCAACCCCTATCAGGTTTAAAGAACATGACATGCGCACAGGAGCCAATGGAAACATTTTGTAATAAAAACAGCCCTTCTGGCATGCTAAATGTAATGGCATTTGATAGAGAGGATCGATGCTTTTAGGAAGTTAAACTTCTTGTTCCTTTAGAAGAGTGTCTTCTGTTTGTGGATGTGTGCTCACAGCAGCTGCTTGTGTCGATGGGACAGTGATTGAGAATCATCGGTACCTTTTTGAAAGCCAGCTCCACTTGTTCCGAGGCAACACAGGTCGTCCAGCCTTTGAATTTATCCCTGACCTCCGTCAGCACGATTTGCATTGAATCGTGCAGGTAAGCCTGCGTGCTGTTCTGTGTGGGACACTGCCCCCTTTCACTCTGCCTCATCTCATCACTGAAAGAGTCCTCGTTCTGGAATAGCCAGTATTCTGGCACCTGGAAGAAATGCATAGAAATGTTCCATTATACTTGGATTCCAACATTTGGTTTAGCTGCCCTTCTGATTTAATAAAGGCAGGGCTGAACAGGTTGCATGCTCCTGATCTCATAAAGCAGGCAGGGCTGAACAGGTTGCACGCTCCCGATCTCATAAAGCAGGCAGGGCTGAACAGGTTGCATGCTCCCGATCTCATAAAGCAGGCAGGGCTGAACATGTTGCACACTCCCGATCTCATAAAGCAGGCAGGGCTGAACAGGTTGCACGCTCCAGATCTCATAAAGCAGGCAGGGCTGAACAGGTTGCACGCTCCCGATCTCATAAAGCAGGCAGGGCTGAACAGGTTGCATGCTCCTGATCTCATAAAGCAGGCAGGGCTGAACAGGTTGCATGCTCCCGATCTCATAAAGCAGGCAGGGCTGAACAGGTTGCACGCTCCCGATCTCATAAAGCAGGCAGGGCTGAACATGTTGCACACTCCCGATCTCATAAAGCAGGCAGGGCTGAACAGGTTGCACGCTCCAGATCTCATAAAGCAGGCAGGGCTGAACAGGTTGCACGCTCCAGATCTCATAAAGCAGGCAGGGCTGAACAGGTTGCATGTTACTGATTGCTCTCTTCTGTTCTCGTGCCGGAAGGGGTGTAGAACGTACCTGGAAGAGCCGAGAGGACTCTGCTACCATGTGCGCCAGCCCCTGAGAGGCAGCCAGGTTCTCACTCAGGTCTCTCTGGTCTGGCATCCCTAGACTGTGCTTCCTCTGGTTAGACCTGCATCAGAACAGAACAAAAAAAAACTGTAGTTAAACACGAGCACTGCTCACATGGAAACTGAAGCCTACTGTGCCAATGCATGCAGTTAAACCATTCTGATGTATGTAACAGGGCAGAGACTGGGAGGGAACTGACGACCCCGCGCACCGCAAACGAGTGTCCTGACCGCTGTGCAAAAGAGCCGGGCTCGTCTGCATTCGTGGTTCTAGAGCTCTCACCCTCACCTCGTCTCATACAGATTGGCAGTGTCACACAATACTGCCTGGCACAGATACACACAGTGAAACAGTAATGAAGGCCTGGCTTGAAGGTGAAGGTATTCAGGGCTTTCCAAAGAGAACGCTGTGTACTGAGAGGAGCAGGGCCTCACATGTTGTAATCAGCACTTCTGCTTTTCAACACAAACAGTCCTGTTTTGAAATGAAGGCAAAGGAACAAAGCAATTTTAACTGAACAATACTAGCAAGAAACGACTTGGGTGCAGTCAGACTTGGTGTTTGCATGTGTTTGGAACCAGGACCCGAAGCTCAATGGCAATGTTTTTCTGGTGCTGCTAGCCTTTCCCTTCTTGGTTTGTCCTTGCATGACATCATCGCGGTTCTGCTGCTTCTCCCCCCCCCCCCCCCCATGTGCTTATTATGTCATTCCCAGATAAAAGAGCAGGCCTGGAATAATATTGCTGTCTTTGATATGGTAAGTGCTGGACTGGGTACCGCAGCTCTTTGGGGGTCACATAGGTTAATACAGCAGGTTAAGAATGTGCTGCTCAGCGAGTGAAAGGAGCACATATTAAACATGTGCAGAAAGAGATCGGCTCTACCAGGCTAAGATGCCGTCTAAAGAAAGCATTTCAATTCTGTTTTAATGAATGAAATACATTTTGAAGACGGGGAATCTGCCCTGTGCTGCTGTTGGCCTCTTTAACAGTTTCATGATCATCTCAAACTTTATGGATGAACTGCAACAAAGAAACTAATCATTCCAAATGTTCCCAATTTCAAGTTGAGCTCCACTGCTACCCACAACAGCAAAAGATTATTCTATAAATATTAGCAAAGCTTGGGAAGAAGCTTCCTCTGAACAAAGGGTAGTGTGCCCCTCAACACCTGGGGTGACCAGAGGAACACAACAAAGCTACAGATTCAGCTCTTCAAGCCACAGATGTCTGTTTTCTTTCCTTGGACTGTTGCTTGGATTCGACGGCCCATGACGGCTCACCTGGACGTTATCGGACTCTCCCTTTTCAAGGTGTTGAGGTGGAAGAGAGATGGAGCCAGGCAGACCGCGATGTTTGTAGGAGTCATCTGGTTCTCTGCAACACAGGCCACCACGTCACGGAGAAAACACAAGAGGGTCTGGAGAGCTTCTCTGTTCTCGTCTGGGAGCAGGAGAACAGCGGCTTGAACTGCCGACAACTGCTGATCTTTAGGGAAATCTGCAATGAAACACATAGGAAGAAGCGTGTCATTGCAGTGCCTGTGGGGATGAGAGCCGTGAGGTGGGGAGACTGTGAAGGAGGGTTACATTGGTAGATGTGCAGGAAGGACTCGCAGAGCTTGCTGGTGAAGACGGGCTCAGGCAGGTCTCTGAAGTACTGCTTCACCATGTCAGCCACGTCGAAGGCTGACTGGCCCTCGTAGCTCACACTCTGCGGGTCCGTCTCGTTCATCTCCCTCAGGTGCTGGATACGAGACTTCACTCCCGATTTTCTGAACAGTCCAACCTGCGGGAATAGGACAGCAAACAAGGTGAGTCAGTACTCTGCTGCTGAGTCATTGCACTTTATAAAACCGATGACAGTGGAGCAGCGTGTGCAGAACTCTACTGTCCTGCAATGGAGAGCACCCCTGCTATACAGTAAGCACATTTACCTGGTCAAGACTCTGAGCTGCTCGATTCAATAATGAAGAGCATGCTGCACTGCAGTGCAGTGAAAGAGCCTGCAATGGAGAGCACCCCTGCTATACAGTAAGCACATTTACCTGGTCAAGGCACTGGTTTCTGAGGTAGTGCATTGCCTTCAGTATGCTCAGTGGTAAAGGGTTCCCTGTTCTCCGGGCATTAAGAAGCAGTGGAACACCGAACACAGTCCTGTCTTTGTAATCCGGAGCCTTTATCTTCCTGATGAACTTGGGAACTGTCCTAAAAAAAAGATGAATGATGTGAGACAGAGAATAACCCTGGGGCTGCCTCGCAGCAGGCAGTGTTTAGCTGTGTAACACGCTGGCTTATCATATTCCAGATATTCAGAACCAAGCCCAACCTTCTGAAATCCAGTCGTTTATCCCTGAATAAAGCAGCGAGGATCGATGGAAATGCTGGGAATCTGCAGTGCCTGTTTCTGTTCTGCTTAGCTTGAGGATTGCTAGACAGACAGCGCAATCACTATTCCTCCTTCTGAAAGAACATTACATTATTCTGTCTGGGTTTAAATTCAGACGATTACAGAAACAAATGAAAAGGAACGGCTAATGTGGGGATGGTCTGCAAGGTTGTGCGCGTCAGTACATACAGAAGCTGCCTTTAATCCCTTACCAGTTCCAGCCCTGCCTGCTGCAGGGGGAGTGCTTGTCCATCAGGGCTGTGAGTTTCAGCAGAGCCATCTTCTGTAGCAGGTTCAGCTGAGCTGCTGACTGCCTGTCAATCTGCAGGCAGGACGTTTGCGAGTGGAGATTGTGCTCGCCGGACCAGTGCAACCTCTGCTGCCTAAGAGGAAAAGACAGCAAGGTTTAATACTTCTGTATTTGTGCACAATCCCTGTTTCCATGTTCCCGAGGCACCAAGCTGTATTATACAGCTAGCAGGTGTAACCAGAATGCTGCCTCCGTTTCACTCAGGAAGGGTCACAGCGCACTCTGCTGTGAATTCAGCATCGTTTCGTAGAAATGATTAATGCCAAAAATGCTGTATCTTGTTTATAGTGGCAGCACAGAATATTGACCTAGAATCCAGGCGCTTGCAAGTATTCCGGGGAACCTACAAGTTGACCCACGGAGTTCTCAGATCAAAAACTTTTTAAAATTCATTACAGAACTAACCTGTTGCGATGTCTTAAAGACGATCCAACTCCAGAATCTCTGACAAAGCTGACCTCTGCAGACTGGAGCTCGTTGGCATTTTTATCTGCATCATCCACCTCTGTTTCTGAACCCACATCATCCCCCTCTAGATGCTTGTCAATTTCAAGGTGCATTTCGTTCGGAGAAGACGGGCAGGGGGAGATTGAGTCGTTGGCAAAGTCAGAGTCTCCGTCTTCGGACATCTTCTCCGTCCACTGGTTGACCAGCTGCTGAATGCCGTTGATGCGTTCCATGACCTCATCCAGTTCCGAAAAAACATCGTCGTCACCGATCTCTCCCGGCTTTCTGAGATGAACGTGGACACCTGGAACATTGTCATAAATGCTGATCCGGTGGTCAGCGACAGCGAGGGGGCTGCAGGCAAGTTCCTGGTCTTTTGAAGACCTCGACCTTCTGCCTCCATACCCGTGAAAGCTGCCTGTTCTCCAGTTCACCGAGGTGTTGTCTATGGGCGACAAAACATCGTTGGTGAGCGCTTTTGGGAAAGTCCCTGGCTTATGCCCCTGCGGGATTTGAAAGATGAGGTTCTCTTGTAGGTTTCTCTCGTTCCCGTTGGACAGGTCTGCCGTTTCCTGCTCCTCGCACAGCCCGGCCCTCTTGGCGTGACTGCGGACCCTCGTGACGGGGCTGGGCGTGCTCACGGCACTGCTGCTTTCGGACGGGCTGATGCTGCTGCTGCTGCTGCTGCACGACAGCCTGGAAAGTGACGAGTTGCTCCTGCTCTGCTCTCCCTGAAGCTCTGAAATGTCCACGCAGTTGAAGCGCCTCAGCTTGTCCTCGTCGAAGCCCTCCTGTGGGACCGGCCCGCTGATGAGCGGCTTGGCTTTGCCGCGGGGCGGCCTCTTCAGGCTGGAGCTGTGCATTCGGAGCTTCTCCATCTTCCTCAGCAGGCTCTTTCCTTTTTTCTTTGGAGGCTTCTCCAGGACTTTCTCCTCGCCGCCGCAACTCTGGATTTCGCTCGGGGACGGGGGTCCGCTGAAGGAGGTGTCCAGGGACGCTGGCTTGCTCGAGGAACATCTGGAAGAGCTCCTGCTGGTCTCCAAGTTGTCCAGGGCTGTTTTCTGAACGCAGGATCCGTCGCTGCTGGAGCTGTGCAAGGAGCATGCGTCCTGCTTCTCTCCGCTGTCCAAGGTGGTGTCAACGCTGTCCATTCTTTTGAGGTAGAAGCTCTCCGGAGACAAAACGCTGAAGCACTCCAGACCTTCCAAGCGGGACCACCTCTTGCTGTGTCTTTCAAAGGCCCATTTTGAGCTGATGGCACAAGGCTCCTCATCTTCTGAATCCTCACTCTGCAACAGGAGAGACAGAAGTGTGTTTTGAGTGGCTGCGGGGTGTGATGGAAATGTTGCTTTGTAACAGATCCAAACAAGGTTGAATAAATTTAACTTGCAGTAAAAAAAAAACAACAAAAAAGTCACATTGGTGGATTTACTGTTAAATTCCTAGGTGGCTGTAGCCTCTTATGAAGCTCAATCGACTGTGCTTGAGCCAAGTGCCTAGAAGCTTGTCTGCTTGCATCTCTGAAAACCAAGCAATTAACCCTGCATATATGAATAACGTTTATAGCCACAAGAACAGACTTACCCTTCGACTGGGCTGCCCAAGCTCTAGCTTCACTTCCGCACATTTATTTAAAGTATTTAATCTCCTACAATGCAAGGGAAAACACAGGCATTTAGTATTTAATTCAGTCTAAATAACAGAAAGAAAACCCACGAGAGGGAATGTGATGCTTTGACATGGTTAAAGATAAACTAAACAGAAGTGGAAACATGTACTCTTAGGATCGGGCTTTGCGTCAGTTCAGCGGTTACTGTTTATCTACAAACGTGGGCGTTTCCTTTTTTAACCGCTCAGCAGGAACAATCAAATCCTTTCTCACGCATTGCATGAATGAAAGCCTAGTTCTGCTCAGTCCAATGAAAAGTATAATATTGTTAAGACTGATCATTTAGACTGGGGGTTGGGCTTACCTGCAGAGTGAATCGATGGAGTCCCTGTCCAGGAATTCATGATCATTTTTCACAAGGTCTATGTTGATAGGAAACTGGGAATCTATGAGAAACAAACAACAGCTTAAAGGTTGTGAATAGTGATCGGCTGCATTTCAAACCAAACAGCAAACAAGCAGTGCTTTTTAGAGATGGGCAAAGGGCAACTCCTGCACAGGAAATGCTGTAGGATGGCACATAACAGTTCAGTACATGGCACAAGTAGCAGGAGATTACAGTGAAAGAACTGCATCAGATGGTGCAGTCTGCACCCCCGCATGATGTCAAGAACTCTCACCAATCACTTTTACCTTCAAATAACTGGGCATATTGAGGGAATCCAGCTGCCCGAAGCCAGTCACAAGCCTCCTTTGTTTCAATCTCTGAAATGAAATAAATAAACAAACAAACATGTACTCAGTGATGCCTGGAATAGGTTCATTTTCAACACATAGAAATAAAGTCGTGGTGCACGGATCAGACGGCCTCCTCCACATTGCTTTCCTTCTCCAGCCATCTGCCTTCACTTCTGCAAATCTTAATGACATCACAACACAGCCTGGAGCAGGTGGTAGACATTAAGGATGCGATCCCAGGACATTTCTGAGACTCTGTGCTGGGGTGGTAACTTTCCCATGGGCTCGCCACCAGCACTGTGTCAGAGGAGGACGCCTGGGAGTGTACTAACATTTTCCCAATGGATGAACAATGGCAGCTGGGGACATTTCTCCAAACATCCAGATAGCTTCATGTTTTTGTTTTGGAGAAAAGAAAAGAAGGTGGAAAGCTGTGAAAGAGTTTAGACAATAGGGCTCTTGTAGCACCCAAAACAGAAAGGTTTTTGTGATAATGTAACATTCAGGTTATGCTATTGCCTATAGATGGCCCAGCATTCACTGCTTAACCTCTAACTGTAATTCAAACTTCTTAAATTGCCCCCTAGCAAATGTTTTTACAATAAAACGGACAATCGGGTTGAAATGCATAACTCTTCAGCCATTTCGATATGGAGGTTTAACCATGTTATTATCATTGTGATGGATCCTATTGCAGCAGATTAAGGGTAAGACGCAGGAGACACCCCATGAACGTTTAGGGAGTACTGTGGTTACTCCACAAAAGAGGATGGCCCATGAGAAGCACATGGAAATATAAAATTAATATGAAACAGCTGTTCAGCGCTACCAGTCTCTGGATAAAAGATTGCGTTTTGAGGGCAGCCTCACATGTGTGTGCTTGTACTGTGGCAGTGCAATAGATCACAACAGAAGAGCGGGCTGACCGAACGCTGTGTTTTTACGCCAGGAGAACGATCATATCTGCCTTGTTCAAACAAATGTAATGTAGAAAGGCATTTCCCATTGGAAACACCGGATCCCCTCAGAGGAAGTTCTTTCCCAGTCTGAAGGCCCTTTGATAACAGATCAGGAGTTTGCACCCCCCAGCCCCCTCCCTCAGGAAGCCGGAGAGCCGCTAGGAGCTGGATAGGGTGGTACTCAGAGAGCTACGTGCAGATTCGCCTGTGCTGCATACCACACAGCCTACACTCAGAGGCTTGTGCAGCCTTGTCTGCCGTGCAGGGAATGCATTCCTAAAGTCTACATGGTTGCTTGGTTGGATGGTTGGTTATTATTATTTTTAAGAGTAGATTGGCCTCAGACAGGCATGCTGCTTGCTTTCCCGGGGGGGGGGGGGGTCCACATTTTAAATGAATAAAATAATCTGTTTTGCCAATGTAAGTCCACCTCATTACTGTGAGATCTCTCCTCCCCTTCTCCCCGCGCAGCCTCCCCATGTGATGCGTCCAGCTAATAACAGCAGGTGCTGAGAGCATTGCAGCCACACTGGACCCCATTCTGAGTTATTTGACATTGATCTTCCGCAGGCCTGCTTGCTTTCTTTCTTTCTCATCGCGCTGCAGCTGGCAGAGGCTCCCAGCGTGATGTCACTCTCCGAGTGTTCTGTTGTCTGAACTGGTTGCTAACAACAGCTCCCCATCTGCCACGGGGTCAGGAGGCAGGATTCCCAGAGTTAGAGCAGCGCAGTCTACCCTTTCAATTGCTCATGAGGCAGGACATTCCAGCTTGATGTGTCAAACTCACAGGGAGGAGATGCATCACTGGTGCATCACTACAGGGCAGCTTTCTCTACCCTCCAAAATAATATGATATCCTTATGTGAACCCCTGTTCGGATCACAGTGTAGGCACACGGGACGGGACGGGACGGGGGCACAATAGGGTATGGAATATTCTGCATATTTTATATATGTTTCCACACTTACGACAGAACTTACAATATCTATTTGAAAACCGCTTTCTCTGTGTGGGATATGCAGTACAGTAAATGTACTGTATTGAAGGAATAGCATATAGCCAATGCATTGATAAGTCTGGGGTACATGTCACAATAGATAAACAAAATAACACACAATATATACTGTACACAATACACTGCACAAAAATATACTATACAAAAGCATATCTACAGTAGATATCTAGTCTGTACTGTACACAACCCACTATACAAAAACATACTATACAGAAGAATATCTCGAGTATTTACTGTATCTATCTATCTCTGTATCTAGTCTGTACTGTACCCAATGACAGTCCTGTCCTCCTCCTTCCTTAGCCCTGCCCCCAGGTTAACTCTCACTTGCTGTCTGTGGTGTTGCACACTCTGCAGTCTCCACTAACATGCTCTTGAACTGAGCTCCACCACATCCTTCACTAACACGAACTTTTGTGTTGTTGTTGAGATTAGGGTTAGGGTTGATGCGCACACGCACACGCACACGCGCACGCACACGCACACGTTGTATAAACAGATCTGTTTTGTATTTATAATACCCAGTGCATGGAAGCAGTGCTACAGCAGTGTTGTCATTGAAAACATTTCCCAGCTGGTTTGAATCGTTTTTAATTGCTGACACATTTCAGGTCGTTGTTTCTGTTATAATAAGCAGTGCCAGGTTGGCTCTGACTGTAAAGTAAACTAACTTGGTTTTAATCTTTTCATTAAACACGACCCCAATCAATAAGCACCACTGTAAGAGATAATCAGCTCTTTGTTGGTCAGATACCAAAAACTCATTCCTACAGAAGTAAAAACCAAACCAGAAGAAGTGAAGCTCTTTACCAAGCCAGCATGTCATGTTCATACGATTCTCTCATGAGACTTCAATACCTTAATTAAAACATTAGCTTACTTTAGTCCTAATGGTCTCTTGACTACACATACAAAAATATGAATATACATGACTGGAGTATTTCTATGCTTCATACAACCTAGTTAATGCAATAAGCAAAGATTATACCAGACAATAAGTAATTATGAGAGAATGACAGATCACATATACTGATGCATTCGTTTACCGTTTATTAAAAGATAGATTATAAAAACTCATTGAAAGCACATAGCCTTTACTTACTTGTTAAGATCATTCTCTCCGGTCCTCGTTAAATGTAAGCTATTAAATCTCCAGATGGTTCTTAATTATTCCTTCTCTTGAATTATTTTTTAAAGACACATCTTTACTAGCCTGCACAGTTTGCTTTATCAATAAATCCCAACTGGCCTTTGAATGTTATTACCAAACGATCCCCTACACCACAGATCTCTCCTTCCGCACATCTGGTTTAGGAGTGAAATGAAAACAGAGGCATTCGCATTCCCCCGGTGGACTATACCAACTGCACTCAGCCTTCACGGGGGTGATTCATAATGGAAGCCTGATTCAAGTGGTGATAAGAACATTCGCAAAACCTTAAAACCAGCAGTAACGTAGCGTGTCACTGCGTATTCTTGCAGAATTTACAAAGCAGCAAGCGTCTAAAATAAATCTACAGAGATAGAAGAACGAGTTTGTGTTGAAGTACCTCCCCTGGCATAAACGAATGGAGCGTTCCAGTGTATTAGACCCCCCCCCCCCCCCCCCCCTGCATTTCATTGACCCCAGATGTCCCTCCCCAACACCTGCACACTGTCACAATGGCTCTGGAGGAGCAATCAGTCACTGTCTGTTATAGATTAGTCAATTAATTATCTTTCAGAAAAGTGCCTTCAAAGTAACTCACAGATTACTACTGTGTTCACGCTGCGCGCTTGGCTGTTTTCTGTCTCTTCCCAGAATAAGAAAGAGAACCCACTAACATAAACACATGTTCATGTTGAAGCGCTCTTTATTAGTTTCTGTAGTGATGATTCCTAGGGTCTTGAAAATCTGGAACCCTGTACCCTATATTGTCTAAAGTAAAGTAAATGTAACAATGTACCAAGAATGGAATGCTTCGTTGTCGCAGTGCTTCAACCTGTTTGTGGTCTCAGACACTGAACGAGACATACTGTGTTTCAGATATCAGAGACTGGGCTGCCAAGTCTTCTCTATCCCTCTCAGGTGTCACCATTCTCTAGTTATATCCCATAGTTCCTGCTACGAATTCCAGCGCCCTCATTCCAGTGATTTCACAGACCCCGAGGGTGCGTGGGATGCATGGCACACAGCTGCTGCTTCTCACAGACTAGCAGCTGCACGAATGGTTTGCTAAGGTCCCATCTCCTGTACGTTCGTACAGGGTAAGAAGGACCCATCTTCAAGTGGGAGTTGTTTTTATTGAAAGTAAGAACGTGCAAGATGAATCTTTTGATGGGGCTGATTCTGCTGACCCTCCAGACTTTTTTAAGCTGCCCCACCCCACTCTGTTTCAGTAAACACAGGCATTGTAAACACGGCACTCTCCCGGAAATGGTGGCCTCTCACTGGTGGTGAGGACAGCACTGCTGCCATTACAGCATGATCCATAGCAGCGCTGAGCTCGGCTTTCAACTGTGCACACCACAGGGGAGCTGGGAACAGACCCTGCTGAATACGACCCCCCTGGATGCTAAACCACTACCCACTGTATCAAAGGAAATGGGAGGAATTTAAACACAGGAAAACATGCTTTGTACGCCTCTGGCTGGAGGATGCTAGTCACCTTGGTGAACTCCTTCAGAGGCCAAACAAAGAGAGAGAGAGAGAGAGAGAGAGAGAGAGAGAGAGAGAGAGAGAGAGAGAGAGAGAGAGAGAGAGAAATAAACCTCTGTAATCCAAGTTTCCACTGCAAGTTTTAATTTTATATAATAAAATGTTAGAAACATGCTAGATGGCTGTTCACTGATGTGTTGTGAATGCAGTATGAATCCGCTGTCTTTTGGACAGACACATATTAATGCACTGCTGATCTCTGTTTAATCTGGTCCTCCTGCAGTGAGGCCTGCACCACAGCCACTCTGCACCCCTTTGCATTGTCCGTACAGCCAGGAATGATGTCACCCAGTGGAACCCATACATCGGCTTGTTTAATTACAATTTCCTCAGGGCAAGGAGGGCTGTTCTGACTTGGTTTTCTCTCCAAGCGTTACTTCAGTCGACGTGCCTCTTGGTGCTGAAAGAAGAGTGAAGCCGGCTGTTTTCAGACTCTACTTTATTAATCAAGGAAGCATTCTGACGATCTGTCGTTGCCTTTCTTAACGTGGCTTTTATTTGGCCAGGAGAAAAGAGGGACATTTTACTGTCTAACTTAAAATGGATCTGTGTCGAGAAAAGCCGTGTTCATGCAACATTATTCCAAAATTAATATTTAAAAAAAAATATTGATGCATGAAAGGCCTTGTGGAAACATTATGAACATCTTCACTGTATGAATTCATGGATTCATGTTCACTGTATGGATTCATGTTCACTGTATGAATTCATGGATTCATGTTCACTGTATGGATTCATGTTCACTCTATGGATTCATGTATTCATGTTCACTGTATGAATTCATGGATTCATGTTCACTGTATGGATTCATGTTCACTCTATGGATTCATGGATTCATGTTCACTGTATGAATTCATGGATTCATGTTCACTGTATGAATTCATGGATTCATGTTCACTGTATGGATTCATGTTCACTGTATGGATTCATGTTCACTCTATGGATTCATGGATTCATGTTCACTGTATGAATTCATGGATTCATGTTCACTGTATGAATTCATGGATTCATGTTCACTGTATGGATTCATGTTCACTGTATGAATTCATGGATTCATGTTCACTGTATGGATTCATGGATTCATGTTCACTGTATGGATTCATGGATTCATGTTCACTGTATGGATTCATGTTCACTGTATGAATTCATGGATTCATGTTCACTGTATGGATTCATGTTCACTCTATGGATTCATGTATTCATGTTCACTGTATGAATTCATGGATTCATGTTCACTGTATGGATTCATGTTCACTCTATGGATTCATGGATTCATGTTCACTGTATGAATTCATGGATTCATGTTCACTGTATGAATTCATGGATTCATGTTCACTGTATGGATTCATGTTCACTGTATGGATTCATGTTCACTCTATGGATTCATGGATTCATGTTCACTGTATGAATTCATGGATTCATGTTCACTGTATGAATTCATGGATTCATGTTCACTGTATGGATTCATGTTCACTGTATGAATTCATGGATTCATGTTCACTGTATGGATTCATGGATTCATGTTCACTGTATGGATTCATGGATTCATGTTCACTGTATGGATTCATGTTCACTGTATGAATTCATGGATTCATGTTCACTGTATGGATTCATGGGTTCATGCTTGGTGCCCCTGATGGCAGCTGACATCATTTAGAATCATGCACTCCTGATGTGCTGGAGTCTGTTAAATAGTTTAGAATGTGAGCAGTCCTTTCTCTGGACTGAACCTGCAAAGCCCTGTGTACAGTGTGCTCTTGTGCACAGCTCTCCAGGGTACTCATCTAAAGCCAGCCATTGAGGCTCTGGCTTGGTATTTCCGATTCTGGTGCAGAGCTCTGAGTGTTTATACTGCATGCATTCCTCTCTTCCTCTCCCGAGTGTGCCACGCGCTTCATCAGCTGCATAATGACAGTCATTATCTTTTAACAACATCGCTGCCTTCAAGGGTATCAAAGGCATTCTCTGTTAACCGTTTAGTGCAGATGCATAGGATTCGAGGGTGAGCGAGGACAGGAAACGTACAGTAGCTGCGGTAGCCGACTATCAGAGACTCCTGCTTCACCCTTTGCAGTGCCCCAATAAATTAGATATTTCCTTTACTGTCTCAACTTTATATGATGTTTACAATCATTATAAGTGGCTGCAATTATTAGTCTCTAAACCCCCAGGGGAAACCCAGGCTCTGTGATGCATCCACTCTGCTTTAAGAAACCTCTGCTGTCTAGACGCTATCTAAAGAAACGAGGGAGATTCCTGCCTGGCATAGACACAGCAGCACAGGAGGATACATTAGCAGAGGATGATGGAAAGATTGCTAGGGTGTGATGAGTCACTTTTAATCAGAGTTATATTAGGAGTCTGACAATGCCATGAAAATTCTACAGAGTCAAGCCTGCAGATCCAGATGGTGAAAGCACTGCCACTCACATAACAACACTGCACCGGTTATCAGGTGAAAACAGCCGTTGCATTGCATTATATTTCTCACACATATCCCTCATATATATATATATATATATATATAGTCAATATGCTGTATCTATTGTTTTCTGTTCTCCCGTCTCCAAGCAGACACAGGGACCTCACTGCAGAATCCTATTGGAAAACTCCAGCAAAGCGTTGGGCCTGAAAACAAGGAAAGGCTTGCTTTTGAAGGGAGGTATGACATCATCACCCTGTGTGCTCGGACAATCAGGATGATTGCAGTCATTGCTTTTAGCTTTAAAATAAGATGTATGTATTTATGTCAGTATAACAGGCTCTGTATCTATGTAGTGCATGCTTTGTGATAGTGAGTGTGTGGAATATGAACAGGCATTTGGCAGCCCAGGAGCCCAGCACAATCAAGCTGCTAACGTCAGAGAGATCAGGTGGGTTTGTGTTCCGGGAGAGGAAAGGCTCTGTATCATTCACACATCTCTCATGGGTAAGACAGGCTGTCCTTGGTGCCTGTTTACATTCACCCTGCTGCTGGAACCAATACAATTAGCATAATGCTCTTGTACCCCCGTGCCTGGCATTGTATGAATCTGTAGCTGTATCCCCAGCTGATTTGGGATAATGCTCTCTACTCTAGAGGCGCTTGCTAAATCAGAATCAATGAAGGCTCACGCCCAGGTTTAAAACCAGCTGTGGAGCCTAGAATTCAGAGACTCATATCAATGAAGCAGTCAAGTAGTTTGGACTACTTATGTAGTCTACATGCATGATAAAATCCAATATAGGAACAAATGGCAAATTACAGCAGGTAATTTAATCTCACGACCTGGATTCAGTTTTTTTTTTTAGAACTGGTTAAAAAAAGCAAATACACTAAATGCAATTGAAGCCTCGTGTGTCTACAGAGTGAGGCTTTGTGCAAATTGACGATGACGTGCTGGGATGGTTTTGAAAGGTCCAGGAAACAGACAAATACAGCTAGCTCATGAGCACTGCATTAGCTAATTGCGGAGCTCTTTCCAAACGGGTCATTCTAAGAGCGTGCTGGGCATCGATGCTGCACAGCTGCTCTGCTTTCATAGTTCAAGGTCACACCGACCCTTCATGAAATAATTTGATTTCCATTTGAAAATCACATTTGAATGGCATGCCAGACGCTGAGCCAGGGGAACGCAGACAACAACTGCAAATCCTTTTAGCACGGTCTGTCCACTGAGAGGCATGTCACATTGGGTACATACAGTACACACACACACACACACACACACACACACACACACACAACAGCCTCCAGTTCCTGGGCAGAAGACCAGCCCAATCCTTCCCACCAGGTGCCTGTCACAAAGCGCTGCATGAACACGCTGGCTCCGTTCAGATCCTACAGCGCTGCAGAGGAAGACAGGCTGAGGATGCACAGCAATAAGGACTGGGGTGCTTTAAGGGATTGAGAAGCCGCTGAACCCCCCCACCCCCTCCCCACACTTTCAAACACCTGCCCTTTGCTGTCATCCACTTCCCCGACCTTCAGACCACTAAACATTTTTGGTTTGCTAATGCTAATTATCAGTACCTGCAATCTGTAACTGAGTATTTAGCTTAATCTGTAAATTTAATTTACTGCTTATGAGGGACTGGAAGCTCTGGAGCTTGTCACCATCTGTCTCCTCAGAGCCTGCTGACCTTCCTCTGTCCTGGGCGGTAGTGGTTGTCTCAATTCAATCTCTGTGTCTGACGCAGCAGCTCTGTGGCGTGCAGTGTAAGATAGCACTGCTGCAGGCTGCAGGGTACGCGCCCCTGACCACCCCAATCACCGTGCGCTGGTGAAGATGAAGCACAGAGACACTGACATGTGCTTGTATTTGAAACGCAGCTTTGTGCTGAAACAGGTATCTCCTGGTTTGCTTACCCTTCCCACGGACTGGCCAGCGCTTGCTCAGTTCAAAATCACAACATGCATTCTGAATCAATATGCCCAGTGTGCATCCGCACGTGTCAGAACCCTCTGAATGTCCCATCACCTGCATTGTGCTGTGTTTAAACAACCTGGATTCGGAGGCATTGCTGGCTAGCGTTCATAGAAGCGCGTGCCAGTGATCATTATACACCTTCTCCTCCTCTGTTAGTCACCTGTCGGAATTTGATACTTGGTCCATTTGTGTCCAGTTTGCCAGAGGCGCTGAGTTTGTGAGTGGCATCCCGCTCCCTTCATTTGTATTGCAATGAGGCGTGTAGCATCTGTCCCCTGCTCCCGCGGAGCCTCAGCGAGGTGGTGAAGAGGTATTACAGTCTGTATGTGCAGGAGAGGTGGGAGTCGTTACATATGGCTTCTTTTTTCTTCCTCATTTTAGCAAAGACAAGCTAACGGACTCAGAACATTATGTTACTGTTTCTTTGCTTTATTTTGAAATGAGTGACTAACCGAGAAAGACCTCCTTTGTTTCTGATGTGGAATAATCTATTGAGTCTGATAATAAGATACACAGTTAATGAGCAGAACAGATTGTTTGGTTGTCTGTAGCACACAGCAGCCGTAGACTCGGCTTAGTGCTTCCAAATTTGGCAAAAAATAACAAGCTGCCCTGATCCACCCCTGTTACTCTACCAAGTGAACTGTGTTTGTTCTCAACATCGCAAAGCTCTGAACCTGCTGTTATTGAAGACTTGAGTATGAGAGTCCCAGAGAGTACAAATCAACAAAGGGAACAGTTCAAGATATCCAACCACGCTGTGTGATTCAGTGTGGAGGAATGGGTCAGACTGCAGAGGCACAGTGGAATGTGTGCGTGTGTGTGTGTGTGTCTCTGTGTGTGTGTGTGTCTGTGTGTGTGTGTGTCTCTGTGTGTGTGTGTGTGTGAGTGTGTGTATCTGTGTGTGTGTGTGTCTGTGTGTGTGTGTGTGTCTCTGTGTGTGTGTGTGTCTCTGTGTGTGTGTGTGTGTGTATGTGAGTGTGTGTATCTGTGTGTGTGTGTGTCTCTGTGTGTGTGTGTGTGTGTGTGTGTGTGTGTGTCTCTGTGTGTGTGTGTGTGTGTGTGTGAGTGTGTGTATCTGTGTGTGTGTGTGTGTCTGTGTGTGTGTGTGTGAGTGTGTGTGTGTGTGTGTGTGTGTGTGTATCTCTGTGTGTGTGTGTGTGTGTGAGTGCAATCCACGTGGGGGTTATATTACCACAGTGACCAGTCTGTTGATTCGTCTCCGGTCAGTTACAGTGGTCAGAGGAAGACCTAACATGGAGTTCAGGAAGCTCCACGTATACCAGCTGTGGAATTGCCTTTTATAGGCAGTGTCACCCGAGGAAAGCTGACACCCCTCCTAATCAGCTGCATCCCAGTCCCAGCGCTTTGCCCCAGTGCTCCCATCCTGTCTACTCCCCGCAGCTAATGAGAGGGGGGGTCCCGTGCTGGCCCTCACGGGGGCATTCTGTGCAAGCCTTCACAAAACATTCATCCTTCAAGGGCGTGTCACTTGTATCACAAGTTAGTAATGGAGAGTATTATCTATGCTGTCCAGGACCTCATTGTAACCCTAATTAAACATGAATGGTAAAGATGAGTAGTACTCTGGAAAATGACACCTCTTACATAGCTAATCCATAACTCAGCTTTGAAGTGTAATGCTGAGCAATTTACGACTTGTCAGATTTCCATATGATCCAGTCTCTCTCTCTCTCATGAAGTCTCAGATAGTCAGTACTATGCCTGGCTCTCGTCCTAGACAGCAGAGGCGAACACTTCAGTGGATCCAGCGCTGCAGGGATTCATGTGCTGCTCCGAGTGCATGCCCAGGTTTTACTCATACATTCCCATGCGAGGATGCTAACTAAACAAAAGAACTTGAATCACTGTATTGCCATGGAAACCCCTCATTCTTTCATGTGTAGGGGGGTCAGCCAACCCTTCCAATGATTCATTTCTTTTTTGTTTTTGCTATTGATTTTATAACATGGTGTTTCTTGCCAGGACCTCCTTGTAAATGAGATGTACAGCATAGCTCAAGGGTTCTATCCTGGTTCAACAAATAAAAGTGAAACTGAAAATGCTCTGAAATATTTCTCATGCTTGTATGGGCTGATCTGCAGTAACACAGGTTACTGTGACCAGAGTTTCTGTAGCACTCCCACTGCATAATCGACCTAGAGATAGACTGTGGTTCCTGTAGCGATTAGCCCGTGTCAGAGCACGTGTCAAATCAAACTCTACCCGCGATGTGCTTCTGCTTCAGGTGTAAATCCAATTCTTTCATTTTCCAGGAGAGTGTGCCAGAGAGCTTCCAGGGGAACAGCAGTGTTTTCACAAGATAACTTCTGCAGTACCACATACGGTAGTATTCCCTAACTGATCTTTATTTTATTAGAGGATAAAATCCTGCATGCTACTAAAAGATAAAAGAGTGAACGTTTCTGGAATTGAAAAAGAACCACAGCAGAGGATGAACGAGTTTTAAAGCCTTTGTTTCTGAAAATGACATAAAACAAGTAAATGTATATGTCTGTGTCTCTGTCATATGAAAGATGATCCCAGAGATCTGCACAGACTCAATGATAAGGTTCTTCATTACTTATGTTTTATACCAGGAGTGTATTGCTGCGCAGTATCGAGTCCTCTGGGACAGTCTGAGCATTCCTCTTTCTCAGAGCTTGTTTGTAAACTTCCCAGGGGGTGGAACAGTGTGTAAATATCATGCTGTCTAGCAGATGGGAAAGCTTTCTCATTGAGAACAGAAACAGCATGACTGTGTGGATGACACAGACAACAGAGGCACAGAGATAGATAGAGAATAGACAGAGAAATAGAGAATAGACAGAGAGATAGAGAATATACAGAGAGACAGAGGATAGACAGAGAGACAGAGGATAGACAGAGAGACAGAGGATAGACAGATAGATAGAGAATAGACAGAGAGATAGAGAATAAGATAGCTAGAGAACAGACAGATATATAGAGAATAGACAGCGAGATCGAGAATATACATTACAGCATGATGGGACAGACGGGAACCAGAACCATAGCGCATTCTAACCTGCTCTCCTTTACAAAGGACAGGGAGCACTGTACTCTATCAATGCAGCCCTAAAGAGCAGTCCTAAACCCCCACAGCACACCACAGCAAGCACTTCAGCATCTGGGTCTTACTGTCTGGAACCAGCAACGCACTGTAGCATTTCAAAACATGATACTGTAAAATGAAAGCCTGGTCCAGTCTTGTGGCCTGTCTTGCTGCACGTCCTGTAGGCGCGGACTACACTTCTCATTTTAAAGGGTACAGTGCTTTGCTTGAACAGCACGTACAGCACCTTTGATGTTGAGCTCCCCTCCCAAATACCTCTTGACAGTCTGTTTAAAACTGCCAGTCTGACACCTAGTGGTACAATTAGGTACTTAAGAAAAGCTGAATCGAGTCAGTGGAGAATTATTTTCAGACTCTGCAAGAGCTGTGCAGAGTTTTAAAGGCTTGCTATATTTCAACCTCTATAATAAGTTTTTTTTTTTATATCAAAGCAAATTAAGCGAACAATGAAATTAATTTGGTTTTACATATTAACTGTTATGTAACCTATTACAGTTCTTGGGGAAAATGTGATGACATTAAGGCAGGTTCCATTATCTACACAAAAGAGAGCAGACTGGAAGAAAAAAAACAAAACAAAAAAATAAAGCTCTGGAGACGGCTCTCACTGAGTGAAATTACCCAGAAATAATTCGACAGAAAAGGTTCATCAATCCAGTAAGACAAATCGCTTGTAATAATAGTATCGCTTCCCAGTGAAGTACTTAACGATCTCAAGAAGAATGAAACAAAAGCACCGGGCTCTCACCGGGGCGTCACTGTTGAGACGCTGGACCTGGGAATTGCATTTTTAATTACAACGTTCTTTTGTTCCTGTGCTGGTATGACGCTGTCAGATAGTTTCTCGCCAAACAGATGCAGCCGAATGCATCTCCTCTCCTGAAGCCAGTACATTTCAATGGGTTTGGAATATGAGTAGTGAAGGCAGAGCAGTGTGTGTGAGATGATGGGGTGGATGATGAAATCCGCTGGTGTGTGGGAGGGGAAAGTCATTTCGTGCAATGGCTCTTTCAAACACTGCTCCCTGAAGAAGTAATAAAACTGTATTACAAGATACTGCGGAGGAGCTGAATGCAATGACAATATCAGCCCTTGTGCCACATGTGCATTACATACAGATGGCTCCCCTCCCCTCCTATACATGTGCATGGCATGCTCAAAGGCAGTTCATTGGGTCCCAGACCACCATCTCTCCTGTCAGTGACAAATGATAGTTTCCTAGGTTGCGTTAGCCGGAACGAAAAAAATAATTGAGGGCAAGTCAACTTTGACCTATTAGTTATTCCAGGCAGTATATTTACCCTTGAGAGAATACAAACCGAAGACAGGGTTATTTCTGGTGCTCAATGTAACAGCATTGCACCCGGCATACAGCACAGGAAAGCAGGTAATAGTGGAGGATTGCTGTATGGATAGCTAAGAATCTAATATGTGGCAACGGGAACAAAAAAAAATCACCTTACACAAGTTATCATGGAAGACAACCTCAGCTCAAAGATATGTTGTTCTTCCTGCAGAGTCAATGTGACGTTTTGTTTATAACAGGGGGACGGAGGCTGGACGTGAACCAGGGACCACACAAACAACACAAGCGATCGTCTGAACCACCGTACTGCTTAAAGAGCCTCTAGCATCATCTCAACCACTGTAACAGCAGTGCATCTCTGAATACTCTCTGCACACATTTGCACATGAGTTCTGCACAGGTACTGAACCCTTCCGCTGGCTTACTCTAGGACAGTGTACACAGTGTGTCAGCTGTTAAAGCCAGCAGTCCCACTGCCTGCCGGGCTCCTCCATCTCTGAGGAGATTTCATCGCTTCCATACATTTTATTTTTTTCACGAAAATAATGAGCTACAAAATAAATTAAAAAAAGCATGCTTTAGTTCCAAATTCAAAGACAAACCGTTGTGATTGCTAACTCTTTCTAAACAGAGTTTGGGGCTTGCTACAGCTGACACAAGCCAGGCACACACTGCCCAGAGGCTTGCTTCTTTCTCTGGCTCTCTCATTCGTTTCTTCCCCTGGAAGTGTAAACAGTCCTGTTATTAAGCTGTGCCTGCTTCCAAGCAGCATATCATCCAAGGGAGGTCATAAATCCTGTGGACCTTTCTCTGGAATGCAAACGGATGAAGGTTAGGCTAAAAGTGCCTATGATTACTGACAACAGGCAGACTGTGAAGTATATGTTGTAGATGACCTTGTAATAGCATAAACCCTTCAATACAATGTTGTTCCCCACGCTGGAGTTTACACGATTGCATGGAAAGATGAACCAGTCCACTGGCCTCTCTGCTTTCTATTTCGGGTAGGGTGACCAGCCGGGACAGTCCCCGCTTTCCATCGAAGGTCTGAATCTTTGAAAAGTCCCGGTTTTCAGGTAGTGCGACGCACTCTAAATACCTTTTGTCAAAATAACGTAAACAATCTGCATTGAAAATAATATATAATAAAAAAAAACAAAGTACTAAGTAATCAAGAACATTGTTTTTATGAAGTGATGATCACAGGCGTACGTGCTTATTCCTCAGTGCGCCATGCCATGCTGTAAGCTTTGTGGTGGGTGTGTCCTGTTATAATGATGCTGTCTAGCACACCTGCTGTGAGCTTTGTGGTGGGCGTGTCCTGTTATAATGATGCTGTCTAGCACACCTGCTGTGAGCTTTGTGGTGGGCGTGTCCTGATATAATGATGCTGTCTAGCACACCTGCTGTAAGCTTTGTGGTGGGCGTGTCCTGATATAATGATGCTGTCTAGCACACCTGCTGTAAGCTTTGTGGTGGGCGTGTCCTGATATAATGATGCTGTCTAGCACACCTGCTGTAAGCTTTGTGGTGGGCGTGTCCTGATATAATGATGCTGTCTAGCACACCTGCTGTAAGCTTTGTGGTGGGCGTGTCCTGATATAATGATGCTGTCTAGCACACCTGCTGTAAGCTTTGTGGTGGGCGTGTCCTGATATAATGATGCTGTCTAGCACACCTGCTGTAAGCTTTGTGGTGGGCGTGTCCTGATATAATGATGCTGTCTAGCACACCTGCTGTAAGCTTTGTGGTGGGCGTGTCCTGGTATAATAATAAGCTTTGGTTAACAACGGGTGATCTAGTTCCTCAAGTCATGCAAGTGGATTTTCTGGGTGCTGTTGGTTTATTGTGAACTCACTTGCAGCGCTGTTTGAACCACGGCCACATCAAAGTGTATTCCCCCCGTCTTGCTGTCTGTGTTTGTCTGTGTCTGTCTTGCAGAGTGCTGCTCATGATTTATTGTCCTATCACTCACCAGCTTTTGAAGCCGTCCCTTTCAATTTACGAAACCCGCATACTGAGGCAAACCGTGTCACAACAAAATTGATAGCTGCTTGAGAAACCCTTATCGAGATCCTATAAAATCCCCCAAAACACTTAGATCCAACCAACGCTGCATGTCTGCCGATTTATCATTGTGAACGTCTCAACATTTTAACTGCATACAGCCAAAGTAGGATAAAGCATGACCATCAAATAAAACTACACATGTCTTTTCTTTTTTTTTTCTTACCACAAATATGCTTGGGGGGCCATTTGCAACTTTATTGATTCATAGAAATGTACCTTTCCAGGGTCTGTGTATGGGATGGTTCTGCTTTAGTACTGTCTATTCACCAAGATTATCACAATCTAGTTATCATTGGAATTGGTCTCTCTGTGTATTAGTGCTGCGCTATTCAGAGGTACCTGTGCTGGCCCTGCCTGGGGCACACAGTGAATAAACTAAACTAAACTAAGCCAAACCACAGCATAGAGAGCGAGGGGAGGTACGTAGGTGGCTTTATTACTTCTGCATGTGTCTGACTGGCTTTGGTACCATTATATTCTCATCTTGTTTCACTTCTCTTTCATGCAAAGTTTTCAGCTGTCTTTGTGTAACTTGTTGGTGGCAGTTCCTTAATTTTGTTCTGTTTTTAGGACATTGACGCACAGTACAGTATTAACTGATTCAGTGGCTTGGCAACCAAATGCACAAGCAATCCTCAAAACTCCAGAACATCGCAGGAGAGTCAAAGCAATCCTCCAAACTCCAGAACATCGCAGGAGAGTCAAAGCAATCCTCAAAACTCCAGAACATCGCGGGAGAGCCCAAACAATCCTCAAAACTCCAGAACATCGCGGGAGAGTCAAAGCAATCCTCAAAACTCCAGAACATCGCAGGAGAGTCAAAGCAATCCTCCAAACTCCAGAACATCGCAGGAGAGTCAAAGCAATCCTCAAAACTCCAGAACATCGCGGGAGAGCCCAAACAATCCTCAAAACTCCAGAACATCGCGGGAGAGTCAAAGCAATCCTCAAAACTCCAGAACATCGCGGGAGAGCCCAAACAATCCTCAAAACTCCAGAACATCGCGGGAGAGCCCAAACAATCCTCCAAACTCCAGAACATCGCGGGAGAGTCAAAACAATCCTCAAAACTCCAGAACACCGCGGGAGAGTCAAAGCAATCCTCAAAACTCCAGAACATCACGGGAGAGCCCAAACAATCCTCAAAACTCCAGAACATCGCGGGAGAGTCAAAACAATCCTCAAAACTCCAGAACACCGCGGGAGAGTCAAAGCAATCCTCAAAACTCCAGAACATGATGGGAGAGTTCAAACAATCCTCAAAACTCCAGAACATGACGGGAGAGTCAAAGCAATCCTCAAAACTCCAGAACATCGCGGGAGAGTCAAAGCAATCCTCAAAACTCCAGAACACCGCGGGAGAGTCAAAGCAATCCTCAAAACTCCAGAACATGATGGGAGAGTTCAAACAATCCTCAAAACTCCAGAACATCGCGGGAGAGTCAAAGCAATCCTCAAAACTCCAGAACACCGCGGGAGAGTCAAAGCAATCCTCAAAACTCCAGAACATGATGGGAGAGTTCAAACAATCCTCAAAACTCCAGAACATGACGGGAGAGTCAAAGCAATCCTCAAAACTCCAGAACATCGCGGGAGAGTCAAAGCAATCCTCAAAACTCCAGAACATCGCGGGAGAGTCAAAGCAATCCTCAAAACTCCAGAACATGATGGGAGAGTTCAAACAATCCTCAAAACTCCAGAACATGATGGGAGAGTTCAAACAATCCTCAAAACTCCAGAACATTGTGGGAGAGTCAAAGCAATCCTCAAAACTCCAGAACATGACGGGAGAGTCAAAGCAATCCTCAAAACTCCAGAACATGATGGGAGAGTTCAAACAATCCTCAAAACTCCAGAACATGATGGGAGAGTTCAAACAATCCTCAAAACTCCAGAACATCGCGGGAGAGTCAAAGCAATCCTCAAAACTCTTGGGATTCTAATTACTTTGCCTGCCAATAGTGTACGGGTTAGAGGTGAAGATCATTCTTCATGGTTATGCATACTCTAGCACACATGCTCAAGTATGTCTCATAGTACAAGGATATACACTATGTCATTGTATTGCTTAATTGCATACAGGACAGACACCTCATTGGGTGCTTGACAATGCATGTATTTCAGATTTCTGAATGCAGGAGGCAGCGGTCGTACCATTAGGACACACAGGCAATAAGTGTAAAAGCGCATTGTCCGTGTGCGGAATCCAGTCCAATTCTTCATTGTAAACTCCCACTCCAGTTGGTGTAATGGGCTCAGCTTGGCAATGAATCTATAGGTTATACACGGCTGTGGGAATCTACAGCACTGTCGCGAACAACCTTGACCTCTGGATGTGTTTTATTAAAAAAGGGCTGGCTGTAAATTTGTTTCTGCTGTATATCATAAAGAAGCTCTCGTCTTTGACAACAGTATTAAACGGACAGCTTATTATCGATAATTAATGTACACTGAATGCATTCGTTTCGGCTTATAGAAAGACTGATCACAGACAGGAGCAGCATCAAATAAAACAAATACATGATACAACTTAGAACTGGCTTTGAACAGGAGAGCGGTGTCTGTGAGATTGTAGATTGGAAGAAAAGGAATAATTGCACAGTTGGGAAATTGTACTTACAGCTTATACAGCTACTGAGGTGAACTAAATGGAGCATGAAGACCAGGGCTTAGCGGGTTTAACATTTTAATGCTGGCATTAAACACATTGAAAATTCAAGATTGCCTTTGTGAAACAAGCTTGTAGGACGCTCATTTCGGAGAGGGTTATTAACTCTGCGCCTTCAATAACATCACTAATACGGCTGAGTGCTCGGGCAGGCTGAACCTCTTCCTCCAGCGCTCACTGTCCCTTGTGCCGGTCTCGCTCTCTTCGAGGGCTGAGGTTCGGACGTTGCTGAGCATCCTGAATGTACGGTTTGGATTCCTGATTCACCTCGATTGTTTTCCACCATGCTGACACTGTATTTTTTTTATTTGCCAGATGTCTCTATTGTCTATATGACTATACAGAGGTAAAATAACAAGACTCTCATTACACAGCAGTCTGCGCTTCCCTAGGATTTACTGTGAGCAGAATTTGTCCCATGTTTGATTTTCCCATCTATGGTTTGTATTACTAGGCTGAGGCGTGACTTATTAAAGGCAGTGCTAAGCAGATGAATAGTCAATATGATCTTCTGTTGAAGATCTGCCTGTTCCTTCATTATATCTTCATTTGGAATATGCAGATATTTCAAAGACAATGCTAAAGGTTGCTGCTGCAGCTGCTTCCTGGTACAAAAACACTTCCTGTGGCTGTAGATCAGTCGATCCAATGGTCTAGCTGCAATCCAGACCATGTGACCTGCTTCACAAGGAAGTGATCAGATACCAGGAAGAATACAGTTGAATGTATTTCTGTCTGCAGAGGTTTGGAAGGGAGGGTCCTGTCTATTGTAATGATTTAAACAATGGTGGTACAGAAATGAAGTGAACAGTCCCACATTGTATGTGTGTGTGTGTGTGCTTTAGGTTCTGATAGTAGCTGCTTTCAGAGTCGGCTCAGTTCAGATGTGGTATATCTCCTGAGACTGGTCTTCCTCGCCTGAAAGGAAACAGATGGTGGTCTCACAACAGCCACCGTTCCTGGAAGGGAACTTTCTAGAAATGGGCTTTAATCAGCCGGTCGCCTCGACCACCTGCACTTCACACACGCGTGCTGGCGTCCGCATCACTGAAGAGGGCTTTGGCACCGAGCTCAGTCTGCTCCTCGGGATCTGGAAACAATTCCATTCACTGGAGGCTGGATGGATTTCTCCCAGGGGGAACCTTCTGCTGTTCTGGTGTTTCCACATGTCGTCATGGTGCCCATCCGTAATGGAAATGTTAAAGAGCGCTGATAGCTGTACGTGCTAATGTAAGAATTACACATGTGCACGGGCAAACGTGATATTTCACTGAACCCCAGTATGTGTCCTTTATATATATATATATATATATACATACAGAGAGAGAGAGAGAGAGAGAGAGAGAGAGAGAGAGAGAGAGAGAGAGAGAGAGAGAGGAACATTTGGTAATGGTTTCTTCTTTACCTTCCTGTGTTAGGACTGTATCTCGAATTGGTTCCACCGCTCTCCCCCCCCCCCCCCCGCCCATTTCAATTCAGAAAAACACACAGAAAATGAACTGCAGACATCATGGACCCGAATTGCTGGAGTGAGGTGAATGTCAGAGTGCAAACTGAGACCGTTCTTCAAAGTGTCATAAATCGACAGGAGAAGGTAGTCAGCTCAGCCCATAATGTTAGCCAAACTCAATTCCGTTGTGTTTACACATCCTATTGGCCTACATACAGTACACACACACACACACACACACACACACACACACATACACACACACACACACACACACGCACACACACACACACACGCACACACACACACACGCACACACACACACACGCACACACACACACACACACACGCACACACACACACACACGCACACACACACACACGGCCATGCCAGCGGGATGCGCTGCTTGGGCTGTGCTGATCTCACTATAGAAAACACTTCCAGTTTTCTCTTCTGCTTGTCCTTTTTGGTCCTCTAGAGTGCTGTATGTTTTCACAGCTCTTGCACACAATTTTCTCATACCTTTGTCACAGATTGCTTGTCGAATGCCAATTTCGAGCAGTTTCATGCTGAGCATAACATAAATGCACGCTGATGCATCTGCCAAAACCACCACGAGGCGTCTCACCCGTGGGGTTTGAGGTTGCAGTCAAAGCATACAGTTAAAAGAAGCAACGTTGTTTTCCATGCCATCCCATTGAACCGCTAGAAACTCATTTCAAAGATTCAATAACCGCATGTTGTCATCAGACAGAGTTTGCCTGTTCACAATAGGACACTTTCAACAGGCTTGTTTAAACTCTGTGTTTAAAAAAATCAAAGGAAAAAAAATAAATACATTGTGTTTCCAGCCCTGAGTGAGGGAATAGCGATGGACCCCCCCTTAGTTACATCAGTGGGTTCTTAGTTCATCTTGCATTTAAATGAGATCAGCGCTTGATTCTATTATGTCCTGATGTCAAATTCTTACTTCATGACATCTGTCTGAGATTTATCTTCCTGGATTTGGAGGAGATTGCATCAAGCTTTTCATGAGCGTGCAGCCCACCCAGTGACCCGAAGCTCAGCAGAAACCGAGAGATTCATGACTTTATTACACCTGGACCTGCAAAACCTACATGTTGCAATGACTTGGCATCTCAGCCCATTGAATTGAATGGAAAGCAAGGGCTGGACATGAACCGCGAACCACAAACCATGCTCTTCAAAGACAAACGTCTTACTGTTCACCTGAAGAGCCAGCTCTGTAGTGGAGAGATCAGCACGGGTCTTGTGCTGATGTCAGTGTTATTAACTCATCAGCTGCTAGGAGGAGATCCATTACAAAGTACAAAGATGTTAAATGTCATCCATTATGTATTGATTTATTTATTTGAAATGGGCTCATTTGTCTCGCTGGGACGCAATCCTATTGTATCTTGCTGTTGTTTGAAACCATGCTGCCAGGACCATTAGGAAACGCCAGCGGAAACAGTGGACAGTTTTAAATCTCCTTTAAAGACTTATTTTTTTTATTACGGCTTTTAAGGTATAATTTTGTAGCTGCTTGGTTGATGTTCCGTGTGGTTTTTATGTATTGTCATGTGTTTTTGTGTGTATCCTTGTACAGCACTTTGAGATTGTTGAAAAGCATTTATAAATAAAATGTATCATTATTATATTATTATTAACTGTTCTTGCTCTCTTTAAAAGTACTTTAACACCACAGGGCAGCAAGACATTGCAAAACCACAACAGCGAGTAACCCTGGAGATTGCAGAAACACATTGTCCTTGCTTAATAGAATTCAGAAGCTCTCAGTGTGTTCTGTACGCAGGGTTGGGTGGCTGGAGCACCCTGAGTCAGAATGGTTTAGTGTACAGTGTGTGATATTTCTGGTTGTTTCGATTGATGCCAGTTTGTGGACTCTTGATCCACACTCTCGTTTCAATAACCATCAGCGAATTAACCAAAGAAATCACAGATGTTCCAAAGCTATATCTGTACCATGCTAGCAACGCCTTGTCTTGAAATATGCATGGTATTATTCACTTATCACAGAATGAGATCCTGTGTTTTCTGCACAGCTGCAATCAAGCTGCATTTCATTATGACAGCAGTGTGGTTTGGATTATAGGTGAGGACAACCTGGGCTCGGATTAGCCACTGTGGCAACTACTGTGAGGAGTCCAACAGTGCTTGTATCTGACTATTCCAATACCTGTTACAGGGCTAATAAAGTCACCTTTGCATTTGCATTCCCCTCGAATCACGCAGCTGTTTTAAAAACAGAGGCACAGCCGTGTTTAACCCCATTAGAAGCTATTACTCACTGTGGGCCCCCAGGAGTCTATTAGCCTGTGCAGTGGCTCTTACTTAATAAAACATATAATACATGCCCAGACCACTGCAGAGGCCTCCAGGCTGTCTCGTGGTGCTGAGCTCACATTGTGCAACAGATTGATTGCTCAGAGCGCTGGGGGACCCTAACACAGAATTGTGCAACATGTCTAGCTAGATATTATCTTTCAATTGGATCTCTTTCTGGGAGCTGTGATTCTAATTGCTTTGAAGAGAGCGTCTGGTTCCAGTCTTCGCTGGTAATGGCAGGCAATGGGAAATGAGTGTGTACTGTAACCCCTAATCCTCTGTTTATTTAAGTACACATTGGAGACAAATACCATCGCCATGTATACAGTGTATGTACAAATGTGACAGTGTCCTTGATAAGAAAACAAAGCGAATGTCTTCCTTCCATGTGACATTTGAGGAGGATAGTAACAACTATGACTAAAATATCATGACTGTTTATATACAGGCATGCGCTCTTCATTATAATCAAAAGCAGAGTAAGGGGCACAGACGTGTAATAACTGGGTAATAACTGGATAACTACCAGTGGCTCCTGCTCTTACATTGTTACTACTGGTAGAATACGGGTGCAGTCACATGGGAGGGTCTGTATCAGTGTTACTATGTAATTACATGGTAAGAACATATTCACAAGTTACTGTGAAAGACCGGGAACCACTGGTAATTACAGGGGAATTACACTTTAATTCATGCCCTGCAACAGACAATTTCCATATCAGGGACATGTCACAAGCACCCAAAAAATATCATTAACCCCCCTTTAAAAAATAAATAAACTAAACCATTAACATGCACTTATGAATATCTATCTATCTATCTATCTATCTATCTATCTATCTATCTATCTATCTATCTATAATTTTACAAATACTTGTGGGCTTCTTCAGTGTCTCACTGCAAAGGAGCTGCAGTTAAGCTAAAGCATTTGGCATTGATTAGGACTGCTTGTGCTTACATCTGAATCATCTGTGGCTATTAGGAAGAAGTTCTGAGCTGTGGCTGCAAGTGATCTCACCTAATGACGCCCACAGGCTGGGAATCAGGAGGGAGAGGGGGAGGGGGAGGGGGGAGAGGGGGAGGGGGGGAGGGCGGCAGATGTTCCTGTAGCCCCTGTGGTCCCCGCTGGGTCCATCTCAATCGTTTCACTTTCTGGAGCCCCGGAATCTCATTTTATAAAAATCTGCAGTCTAACTCCCGGGAGGGTCATTGTGAAAGGGGGTGGGTGAGCTTGTGCAAAAAAACATTGCACAATACGAGAGCTCTTGAGGCACTGCAAAACTTTCTAATTCATGAGGGAAAGAAATGACCGATTTGAGGAAGCATGGTTAGCCTTCAATATGATGGTTTTGTTTATGGGCTTGTTAAACACCAGAATTGGACCAGGGAACTCTTTTAAGTCAGCGGCAGGATTATTTTACAGGACTGTATAAAGTTAATAGCGTTGGTTGTAATAATGGAGTCTCTCTCCCACTGCGTGCACAGGTTTGATTTCTGGATTTCTGGATTTAAAGCCAAAAAATAGCTAGCTATGAGTAAATGAAAACCACATGCTAGATAAAGTCTTTATTTTTGGTCTGGGATATATTTCCATGTTTATTGCCGTTCTGAACTGACACACAATATCCAGCTCAAAGAAGGTACTGTCCTGTGGTTTGAACAACGCAACCCTTATAAAAGTTTTCTGAGGTTTACCATTACACAATCATAACAATGTGCAAGCATGGGAAAAGCATGTTAAACTGTAACATGTCTGTGCAAAATCACCATGGTAACTATTTACAGCAGAGGGAAAGCTCCCAAGAGCTAACTCTGAAAAGACTGAACATCAAAAAATCCCAGTGACTGATAATAATGTAGACAAGGTTTGTCACTTAATCGGTCAAAGGCATGGAGCCTTGCTGGGCTGGAAAACATTTTATAACATAGCTAATAAACTTCAGTATTGGCTATCAAGCTTTTAAAACTTTAAAAATGAATGGACTCACTACTCACTATTTATTTATTAACTTTCTTTCTTTTGCACAGAGGTGACCCCCCTTCAAACTCCTATCACGCTGTTTGGGTGCCTTTACCACACGTCATTCACAAGACACAGACAATCCGGTGGCCAGGCTGCACTGCTGGCATATACTGCTTGGATTCTGTTGCACAAAACCTAACTGCTGAAAGGGAGAGAGAATGAGCTGTATGATGTGTTTCCTGACCTGAAAGCCGCTTCTCTCTTGCGCTCTTCCAGAACAGATCCCAAGCCTTGTTGGTGGAGACTTTGATGTGCTCGCTGAACGATCTCCTCAGAGGCAATTTCCCCCGGTTTGCCATTCCCTCAGCAGGGTCCGCTTTCAGCAAATCCCCCAAGTCAACACTTAACTTAATCCATTAAGAGATATCCAAAAAGCCTGGAACGAAAATCAAAAGAAATTCAACACGAGTCGTTGCAGTGGAGCAGCTCCCTCACTGCCTTCCCTGCCTGACACTTCTTGAAAAAAAGTCTCTGTGTAATTTGCTAACACCCTTCTTCTCACTGCAAAAAAAAAGCTTTTTTTCTCTTCTTTTTTTTTTTCCAGGAAAGCTGGGGTCAGGCCAGGCTGGAAAGGAAATCGCATCCCACTAGGTCCCCCTTGCCTTGGAGCAAAACACAGCCTTGCATCTCAGCTGCCACATTTTATAAACACACTCATTTCTCCCATAGATGGAGTAATAAATAAAAAGAAACTGGAGTCATGGGTTAGGGTGAATACTGAGCGAGTTCCTTCATTGCTAACATTGCTGCACTTCCCCTAGTGCACAGACCAGCTTCTTCCCATTTTGAAGCTGTTCCTCTGTTAGCTATGAATCCAAATCACTTAAATAAACCCTCTGGCACGTAACATTTGAACCGTGCGACCCACGACAGTGACCAAGAGTCTGTGTGCAGTGGAAGGCTTGGTAGCTATCATGGGGATGAATCAGTTTCATGTCTGTGTGCAGTGGAAGGCTTGGTAGCTATCATGGGGATGAATCAGTTTCATGTCTGTGTGCAGTGGAAGGCTTGGTAGCTATCATGGGGATGAATCAGTTTCATGTCTGTGTGCAGTGGAAGGCTTGGTAGCTATCATGGGGATGAATCCGTTTCATGTCTGTGTGCAGTGGAAGGCTTGGTAGCTATCATGCTGGTTGATTAATTATGATCTTTTACTAACAAATACACAAAAAGTACTGGAAAAAAGAATTGAAAATAAAAACAGCCTCACTTTATTCTCAAGCGCCTTTTTCTGTTTTTGTTTGTTTGTTTATGAAGTGTTAGTTACTAGGTTACCATCGTGTCAACAAATGAAGTTTGGTTTTGTTAATGGTTGGTTTGTACAGTATGAGGGGTTCTTTATATTCACTCTGTTCTGTTCCCTTTTACAGGACAGTAATGAAACATTATGAGATAGATCTATTGTACAAAGCACAAAGTAGAAACATTAATATTCTCTTTACAAGAGACCGTTATTTGCCCACTAAAAACTCTATTGTTGCATCGCTAATGTAAACAGAAATGCTCTTTCCTATTACTTGCAAAAGATGACTGAATTGGTCCGGAAGAAACATTTAAAATGGAATTAAGAAAGATAAATCTTGTAAATGAAAACAATATCAGCATCTGCTTTGCATTATAGGGATTTTACAAGAACTCCGCTAAATTGAGTCAGCTGGGGGGATGGGATTACAAAACAATAGCTTACCCATACATTTCCTTTCTGAATTACTTAGCCCTTATCCGATAATGGGGGTCTGCCGTATCTAATGCATGGAACGAAAGGAGTAATGCTGTGTGTGCGCAAAACAGCCAGACGGATTATACCTGCTACAGCTTTGCAATGCAATCAAAATGTCGAAACCCTGCAAAACACAATGTACTGAGTCCTTTCACTGAGCTTTGTGTTCCCTCAGCCGACCACTCTGTAGGCTGTAGTGTGTTAGGAATTGGCATCTCAGCCCACCAGATTGAAGGAAGGGTAAGGACTCGATGTGAACAGCAGAACACCAAAGACAAGTGAAATAAAGTCTGCAGTTCTGAGATGCTTTTGAATGATTTCCTATTTGTTTCCCAAAGCACTGTGTAGCTAAAGAGAATGTTTATCAACACTCTTCAAAAAACAATCCTTAAAACAATCCTCAGAGTTTTGTGAGTCAGGCCCAGCATCCCGAGTCCTCCACAGTGCAGGAACCCGAGGGTCTTTGGAATGAGTATTACTAACTAGGAGGTTGTGTGGTCCAGTGGTTAAAGAAACGGGCTTATAACCAGGAGGTCCCCGGTTCAAATCCCACCTCCGCCACTGACTCATTTTGTGACCCTGAGCAAGTCACTTAACCTCCTTGTGCTCCGTCTTTCGGGTGAGACGTAGTTGTAAGTGACTCTGCAGCTGATGCATTGTTCACACCTGAGCCTCTGTAAGTCGCCTTGGATAAAGACGTCTGCTAAATAAACAAATAATAATAACTGAGGAAGAAAAACTCAACAAAACAGAAACAACTGCGTCTCGAAGGAACAAAGCAAACTCCAGTTTAAAATAAGAAATGGACAAACACGTGCTGAAATAAACAAATACCTACAAAAACAGCATGATTCCTGAAGTGCAAAAGGGATCTTCATTATAAGAAAGAAAAGAACCAAATGTCAAGCGAGGTACTGAAAAGAAAAGCTTTCATCAGCAGGGCAGTTCAGAGTTGAAAAGCTACGCTTGGTCCCGCAGCCTTGCGTGCCACAAACGCAGTAGAAATGTGATTCCCATGCTGTCTAATGCAGGTTTGTAACAGCTGAGGCAGGGCAGGGACCCTGCAAGTGTAAATATGTGTGTGAGATTCCCCCGGCCCGTCAGTTTCACTGTGGGATGAATCAATAGGTAGAGACTGTGGTCTCGGTTGCGTCCGTCCCTCCCTCTCAGGCTCTTGCATTGCATGGTGTTCAGATATGTCTGCCGTGCAGCCTTGTCCTGGTCCACTAGCACATCTGATGCCAGGGTCAGCATGACGGATATCTTCAGGCATGCACAGTGACCCCCCCCCCCCCCCCCCCCCCCCTACAGCCCATTGTCTGTGTCTCTGGAGACCCAGAGAGGCTTGGTGGTTGAGCTCCCTCTTGGCTGCCATGAGGCCGTTCCAAGTGCTGCACATTATCCTCTGTGGAGTCTTTTGTTTTTGTGCTGCTCATAATGCCAGTGGTTATATTCAGTGCAGATGTGTCCTAGTCAGCCCTTGATGCTGGGTTTAGCTATTAATCACAAGCCGTGGTTTCAAATACGAAAGGCACTTCTTTAGTGTGCATTACAAAACCACCACCAAGCTGTGGCTGCAGAAATCTTTTGAGATTACAGCCAGTGTCTTTGGGATCTATAATGATAATGCATGACTTATTTAAGTTAGTAAGGTTAATAATAATGCTATAAGCACACTTTCTGTAACTACACTTTCATATGTTCATTGCACTGTTTAAATAACACTGCTTTCAACATGACTAAAAGTGTATTTCAGAGTGTGAATAATAGCTAGAACGCTGCTAATTCACCTGAAGATAAGGAGCCTTGTTATCATCCCAGGGCTTGTGTACGCTGTCTATAGGATGCAATTATTTTGTGATGGATTTGCTGAAATTGCCCAATTCCTTCATTAACTGATTGCAACACGCAGAAGGCAGTACGTATAGGAGCGGTTCGTATTGAAACAGAGGGCACCAGTGTTTATAAAGTGAAACGGTTAAGCAGAAAGGTTAAAAGCAGTTTTGGATGGCGTGCAGTTCTGACACAGACAGACCAAGCCTGCGGTGAGGAGGACGGGGAAGAAGAAGTAAACCTCTTTCTTCTGCTTTTGTTGCAATAATCGCTGAACAGTCACTATTTATTTTGGTTTAAGCCGCACACATTTCTTTTGATGAAAGTGCTGAGCAAATTGTTTCCATTAACCTGATGGCACATTATCTCAACACTGTGACTCCTACAATTTGGAGATATGAAACCAGCTTCGAGCAAAACATATTCGTCAGGTTCTCTATTGCAGTTGTTATCTTTATCTTCTCTAAATACTCTTTGCTATGATGCTAACTGGGAAATAAACAAGCTCAGTTTCAAAGCGCTCTGGCGAGCAGCACACCTGCCGAGACTCGAGACATGAACTCGATCAGTCGGGACAGGGCGCTTTTACAGTAGCAATGCACCATTAACTTGTTTTCACAATCATTCACTTCCGTTTTTTTAATAATCATACAGATATTTCATATGATATTAGTAGTTGTGTCATAACTAAAGGTGATCAAAGTTAGGAGAAGGTCTGGAGTCCGGGTGCCTCATGAATGGTGGTCCTAGTCTGGGATAAAGAACCCCCCACAGTCAGTTTTAATCATGATAATGCTTATCGTGTACTGTAATCTGTTTGAGCATCTGATGCCTGACAGCACAGCTTTGGCACAATTGGAGAGCGGATTTTAACAGCAAATGCCTTGATCCCGGAGATATGAATGCGGCACCAGTGAGTCTGATGTTCAGACAGTCTGAGTGTTCTTGTAGGTTGAATGACAAGTCTGTTTGTCAAGAAGCGTGCAAAGCCAAACTTTCCCTGTTCCAAAGAGCCCTGGCCTTATACCTATACAAGTTTTCCCTGTGTTTTTGCAGTTGTACTATGCTTTCCCATGCATTCACCATAGCGTTCCCTGGACTGCCACGTGTTGTTAATATACTTTACCATACCTGGCTAGTCTTTACAATGCTTACCTATGCTTTATTATGCTTTCACTGTATTACACTTTTATCTGTGGTAAACTTTCTACAGCTTCTCCCGTACACATTCACACGTTTCATTTGAAAAAGTTTCCTGTGTTTAGACTTATTCTTCATGTTACTGTACACTTACCTTTTGTGAACATTGCCACCAATAACCCTATCCTTAGCCCTATCCTTAGCCCTATCCTTAGCCCTATCCTTAGCCCTATCCTTAGCCCTATCCTTAGTCCTATCCTTAGCCCTATCCTTAGCCCTATCCTTAGTCCTATCCTTAGCCCTATCCTTAGTCCTATCCTTAGTCCTATCCTTAGCCCTATCCTTAGCCCTATCCTTAGCCCTATCCTTAGCCCTATCCTTAGCCCTATCCTTAGTCCTATCCTTAGCCCTATCCTTAGCCCTATCCTTAGTCCTATCCTTAGCCCTATCCTTAGTCCTATCCTTAGCCCTATCCTTGTCCTATCCTTAGTCCTATCCTTAGTCCTATCCTTAGCCCTATCCTTGTCCTATCCTTAGTCCTATCCTTAGTCCAATCCTTAGTCCTATCCTTAGCCCTATCCTTGTCCTATCCTTATAATGCACAGAGTAAGTAAGACTATATGTAAATATACTTTCTAGGAACAGAGGATGCTGCTTTCTCCCCAGCGGATCCATGCTGCCTGGCATCTCAAATCTCAATCTGCTATGGTGTCTGCCTTTTCTCAGCTGGATCTGAAAGCCATTTCTATCACAGGGGCCAGTTAATGATAAATACATGAAAACCACGCCGGGATGTTTTGAACTTTTAACTAATTTGTTCCAGCAGTCAGCTTGTGCCTGCTTACAGAGCTTTACGATTGTTTGTTGAAAAGTTCATGATAATTACAGTTAATGGCATAATCAGATCTAAGTTTCTGCAAGCTTATTATTGCTATTATTATGATGATGATGACACATAGCAACTGTTCTTGGCGTACTTGACTTTGTTTTGCAATCAGAAACATCTCTTGGTATTTGTCATGTGTATCACAATGAACAGACATTTGTAGTATGTGGGAGAACATGGTCTTCATTCCTGTCAACCATTCTCTATAATAATATGATAAACAGATAGATTGCTTTTCACTTTACTACTGTATGGTGCTTGTCATCACTTCAAGTGATTCTGGGTTCAGTTTCCCCCCAAGACTGTGTTTGAAAAAGAAAATCTCTAAATATGTCTTCACCTGGCTCTGAGAATGTTCTGATCTTGTCTGGAGTACCATATGTGACAATGTGACTCTTCAGCAAAACACACAGAGAATAAAAGGGGAATGTGATGAGGAAGGCTGTTGAATCTCCAGACGAGCTCAAAGCCTGGTGAAGATGAATCTCCAGACGAGCTCAAAGCCTGGTGAAGATGAATCTCCAGACGAGCTCAAAGCCTGGTGAAGATGAATCTCCGGACTAGCTCAAAGCCTGGTGAAGATGAATCTCCAGACGAGCTCAAATCCTGGTGAAGATGAATCTCCAGACGAGCTCAAAGCCTGGTGTAGATGAATCTCCAGACGAGCTCAAAGCCTGGTGTAGATGAATCTCCAGACGAGCTCAAAGCCTGGTGAAGATGAATCTCCAGACGAGCTCAAATCCTGGTGAAGATGAATCTCCAGACGAGCTCAAAGCCTGGTGAAGATGAATCTTTAGATGAGCTCAAATCCTGGTGAAGATGAATCTCCAGATGAGCTCAAAGCCTGGTGAAGATGAATCTACAGACGAGCTCAAAGCCTGGTGAAGATGAATCTCCAGACGAGCTCAAAGCCTGGAAAGACAGACTCAATGACATTTTTTTTGGAACAACAAAACCCAGAAGCACTTGGAATGATGGCAAGCACATTCAGTCCAATGGAAATGTACACAGTGTCCTTGTTCCTGTACTTTCAGGGTTTGGTTCAATTATCCAGAAATCTATGCTTTGTGTGTAAGTAAATACAGAAACAGCTCTGCCTTGCCAAGTCCTTCTTGATTATGAAACACTTAGGTTTACAATCTCCCAGCCAGGATGTTATTTACAAAAAGCCACAGGACTCTCCCAGGTATCTCCCTGGAGTGCCATTTCTTTCGAGCAAACATTAATCAAACTTCCGCATCATAAAAAGCCTCATAAGGAACGTATTAGAAAGCCAAGCAATGGCAATTCAGATGACAATAGCTGTTTCATAGCAGCTTGCAGGGTTGTATAATGAACTCTTTCTGATTATAATACGCTAGGATTTCTTGGTATTTCATAAATCATACTTATGAAGAATGCAGCTATAAACAGGTCTCTTAAACCTCCCTGTGATTGCATGCTTGTTAATTCAGCACTTAATCTTTGGCAATGAAGACTCAACAACCTGTGATTTTGTGAAGAAACGGGGGTTTGTGGGCCAGCTGCCTGCTGGCAGTGTTACTGCATTCCAACTTGCATACAGGTACCGTATACTAAGACACCATCTGGACATGGGCACTAATACATATATACACCAATGCCACCTGATGGACATTTAACTCATAATGACACTCAGAAAATGAGAAGACATTACACATTTGTGAAAGGCATAGCATCTAGTAAGAGAATCGAATCCTCTTACTGTCAATGACAGTAATGAGAGAGAGAGAGAGAGAGAGAGAGAGAGAGAGAGAGAGAGAGAGAGAGAGAGAGAGAGAGAGAGAGAGAGAGAGAGAGAGAGAGTTTACTCTGAAATACACACTCAGCATGGTCAGACAGCACAGGCAGATTAGAAAGAGCTCTCATTGGCTGCTGGCAGCGGGTTTAATGCTTCGCTCAGAGGTGTCCGAGGCTGCTGAGGCGACTGCTTATCAGCGAGCCCCCAGGAGCAAAACGATCTGCAACCGCTGTGTCAGAAAGCACAAAGGATGCAGCATCAACCCCCCCCTAAAAAGCTTGGTTATTTGTTTTGACTGGAATGCAATTTTGTAAAATAAACATGTAAGGTTTATGCCATTCCTTCTTGTGCTGTATACACAGTGCAATCTCACTCCAGTGAAGATGGTTCGGTATTCTTTAGAAGCAGGGTTTCTAAACAGCAATGTCACTAGCATGGGGATTCAAAAAAACAAGAGCTGTGTACTGCAGAGCACTGAGGAATAAATCCCAGCCATAGGCTTGCTGGAGAACAGTTTGCAAAAGTATGACATAGTATAACATGCAGCTCCTGTGTGAGACTGAGCAGCCTTGCGTAACATGAGCCTGCTGTATAAAACACCTTCGTATACGAGATAGAATGCCATTACTGGAGTGTAGTGTGCCCCTCTTACAACACACAACATATAACCACAGAGAGAGTGAGGGAGGCTGGAGAATTAGGGAAACAAGTGCGTAACATATTCAAATAAATGATGGCACGCTGGCTCTGCTTGCTCAGAAACATTCTCCTGTCTGCTGCAGCGGCTAAGTGAAAGAACTAAATGCAATTATATGAGAAGAAGATCCATATCTACAACTGATGCTCTTCCCTCCCTGCTTTTCTCATGCTTCCCGTCCGCTCTCTGTGTTCCGCTGTTGCTATGAATACCGGTCCGCTCTGATGTGCTTTAATCACTGGGCGGGAGGGAGGAAGAAAAGGAAACAAAACTGAGCAAACGCCTCCCTAATGTGCTCCCCTGGAGGTGCTCTCTGTGAGCTAATCTTGATCTTTCTTTGGAGCACTTTCTTTCAGTAGTTCTTTCTGGTTTTGGAAGTGGTTAAATATGCTTGATGTTTACGCAATTGGCTCTAACATTGAAAGTAAGTTCCCTGCCTGAACCACCGCTTTGCTTAAATCTCTCTGCCCAAAAACGTCAAGGACTGGATGTGCTGGAGGTCAGGCTACCCTTTACGCATCCAGGGTAGGATAGCCATGGAAAGTTGCCCGGAGCGAAGTGGAGAAAGCTTGCCCTGCTGTTGCAGATGCAGCTCTGTGTCTTTAGCAGAAAGGGAGGACTTCAGTCTGCTGCTTTCACACCACTTACTGTACATGCATCGCACTATATAAAAAACACTGGCAGGCCAGCTCCTTAGCCATTTAAACATTTGAAACATGTCCACCAATCTGTCACTCTGACCACAGCCTAACCTCTGGGCATCTTGCTGCCACTCTGCTCTCCACAGCTCGGATTTGTAATGCAGCTCCATGCCAATCACTGTGGCACAAAGACAGCGTTCATGTGTGCCTGCTATTAGCTTCTATTAATCCAACCCTGAGGGAAATCACCGTCTTTCACCCACTGCTTCTCCACATACTGTTAACTCAATTATAACGTTATGTCATTTTAAATGGGCCTGTACTTTGCACACAAAATGAGATCTGGGATTCGGTCATTATGCTTTTCATGTTAATATATTTTTATTTCATCATCGCTGCAGTGGTCCCTTGCTGTGTGTGCGCATGGTTCAAACTGAGACACAGTAAGAATGTGCAACACTGTCGATCTGTAGAGACCAGACAGCCAGTAGATACCGTACACACAGGGTACAGAAAATTTCCCCAACTCTGTACTAAACACCTGACTAGACCTGTAGTGTTTCTGCAATACAGGAATTCTTCAGCAGTGACAACAGTAACGATCACTCCTAACATCTAATTAGGGTGCGATTTTATAAAGAACAAAATCCACATCGCATCTGACCTAAACCTACAAAACATTCCTAGACGGAAACAATGCTCAGAAGTGAATCAGTAGTTAACAGGATCAAGGGTGCTCCGGCTGGCCTGTTCCACTAGTTTCTATTGAATGCACACAAAATAATATTTCACTGACCGAAGCAAACTGGGGTACTGTTGCAGCGGCAGCAGGTACTGAAGCACGGATTTTACCAGCGAAGCATAAAACACCAGGTTACAAGAATACCTGGGCTCTCTTTGGGGGCGGCATTGCACACTGATAAAAAAAAATGTGAACCTGTCACAGAAGAGAAGCCTGGGACCTAGACATTTTCAAAGCACACACAGACCTGCAATGTCAGCGTTTCGCATCGGCAATTGGAGCATGACTCTTACATTTCGATTCTCCAGTTTCAAGGTTGGTTAAGGAGCAAGGTTCATAGACTGCAAAGGCAGAATATTCCCTAGTCACAGAGGCTGCTAAATGCACTCTTGAAAGTATAAATAGCTGGATGGGAGCACAGCAGCCTTGGTAGCTGAAGAAACAGCAGCATGCTTAATGCTGTAGATGGGAACAGCAGGAAAACACTCAGCGTTTCATATGCAGCCTTATCCTACGGCAATTAGCTCTCAACAGCCTTGTGGTCTGACTTGAAAATGGCTGGACTGAACTGAAGGGTCAACCCAGGAGTATTAACCACACATGTTTTGTTCAGTAAAATTAAATTGCTGATGTTCCAAAGTACACAACAACTCGTAATGTTCATTCAAGGACTCAAAAGGGTAAGGGCTCAAGCACAACGTTATTTTAAACTTCTGAAACATTAGCAGTGTCTGTTCTGTTTGGACAAAAAAGAAAGCAGAGCAAACTTTCCCATGGAGCAAAAAGTTTGGTTAATCTGAGTTTTCAGGAAATTTACCAAGATGTATGAACAGCGGGCTTTAGCTTGTGATTAATGTACACAGCGAGATTGCCCTGCAACTCTGTATTTGCTTTATAATATCTATTCTTCCTCTCCCTTCGTGATGGTTTTGGGTTAAAGTTCCCCGGAATATACTTAGTACATTAATCATGGACGTACCGGAGTGAAACTCTAATAATGGCTTTATAAAAACCTTCTGCTGCTCAGCCTTTTTACTCCGCAGACAGAACTCTTGTAATTAATGTTACAGCCGGAGGAACCATGGGTTTGTTTACTGCGATACGGGCTATCTAAGTATTCCCTCGAGTCGCCTTTTTAATATAACTCAGAAGTTTTCCATAAATCAGGGAATTATTTAAAGCAAATAGCTAATGGACAAAAGCAATAAAAAAAGAAAACGTTGACTCTTTTCTTTTACAGAGCTTAAAGTGAGATGACCTTCAAGAACCACCACCAAGGCACTGACAATCTATCAGGAGAACGTTCCGAAGGCACTGACAATCTATCAGGAGAACGTTCCGAAGGCACTGACAATCTATCAGGAGAACGTTCCGAAGGCACTGACAATCTATCAGGAGAACGTTCCGAAGGCAATCTATCAGGAGAACGTTCCGAAGGCACTGACAATCTATCAGGAGAACGTTCCGAAGGCACTGACAATCTATCAGGAGAACGTTCCGAAGGCACTGACAATCTATCAGGAGAACGTTCCGAAGGCAATCTATCAGGAGAACGTTCCGAAGGCACTGACAATCTATCGGGAGAACGTTCCATCTGAAACTGTGACGTCCTGCACGTGCATTTCAGGATGTGCAGTTTCATAGCGGGCTGTATCTTTATTTTAATCTCAATACTAAGCAGGATTAAAAGGAAGGTTTATTGTATTTTGACTCTCCTTGGTGCACAAGGCAAATCTGTTATCCAATCTGTTATTCTCTGTTTCTGTAGATATTTTTAAATGTTCCGTGAATTGTATGATTTAGTTGTTTAATAAATAAATAAATAAATAAATACATAACAACAACAACAATAATAATAATAATAATAATAATAATAATAATAATAATAATAATAATAAACCCCAGAGTAAACCTTTTCTCTGTATTTGTTTCCTATAGGTTTATATCAGGTACAGTAGGGTAAGACTACACATCAGATTTTTGCTTGTGAGTTAAAGGTATGATGGGCAGCTCAGTGATATGAAACACACTCTGCATGCATTGAGCAAGCAGCTAAGAGAACAGATTATACCCATGAACCCACAAGCACAGACTGGGCGGTACGTTACCAGGGCTCAGTTAAAACCAGCATGGGCTTGCTTCATAGTCACATGGGTATCAGGGACTAAATCAAACCAAGCCACTTGCATTGACAGCTACCTGAAAGGACTCTGTTCATCCTGCTGGGCTGGGAGGCCCTGGGACTGTGTTCAGGCTGTTACTCACCCTGGAATGAGTAATTCAATTAAACAATAAGAAGTGTGTGCAATTTGAGAGGGAGGCTCTGTCTTTAGCAATTCTGTGCTGTCTTTCTGGAGCGGCTTGGTTTGGCAGGAGTGGAGTGTTTTTCCAGGACTCTCAGTTGAAGTGCTCTTGTTTCTATGCTTTGGCATCCTGCATGATGATCCTCATCATTCATAGAGGCTGAGCAGTCATTTATTATTCGAGACGTCCAAGAAAACAATTAGCAGTGTAATAATGAAACCATCCATCTGCACTCAACCATAAGATATATATGGTAGTGCTGAAAAAAGAAACTCAGGAATACATTTAGAAACATTTCGATAAGACGAGAACCCTTTCTCAATGTCTTTAAATTTGATTAAACAATCACATGATCATCTAAACATGAGGGTTCCCAAAACCAAGTTGGGATTCATAGGCATGCTCATGGTAGCACTGGTGGCCTCTCTCTTCAGGCGTGGGATGTTTTTAAGCAAAGAGGGACACATTCAGATCTGATTGATGTGCAGTGCAGGCGTGGCCTCCCGGTTTAACAGAGAACATCTTAAAATCTGCCTAATATATGATGCATGACTTTTAGGACACCCAGTAGTTTACCTTTATTTATTTTTCAAGAGTCACGGTTGATAGGCTGAGGGAGTTTCCTCATGTAAAGGGTAAGTTCCTGTTTTGAACAAAGTCAAAGAGCAGCAAGTACCAGTATATTGTAGCAGGTAGGCACTCCAGTGTTGAGAAGACAGGATGGGACAAGGCAAGACAGAACCCGAATGTCAGGATTCACATGTGAGGGCCCCAGAATTGAGAAGACAGGATGGGACAAGGCAAGACAGAACCCGAATGTCAGGATTCACATGTGAGCGCCCCAGAATTGAGAAGACAGGATGGGACAAGGCAAGACAGAACCCGAATGTCAGGATTCACATGTGAGCGCCCCAGTATTGAGAAGACAGGATGGGACAAGGCAAGACAGAACCCGAATGTCAGGATTCACATGTGAGCGCCCCAGTATTGAGAAGACAGGATGGGACAAGGCAAGACAGAACCCGAATGTCAGGATTCACATGTGAGCGCCCCAGAATTGAGAAGACAGGATGGGACAAGGCAAGACAGAACCCGAATGTCAGGATTCACATGTGAGCGCCCCAGAATTGAGAAGACAGGATGGGACAAGGCAAGACAGAACCCGAATGTCAGGATTCACATGTGAGCGCCCCAGAATTGAGAAGACAGGATGGGACAAGGCAAGACAGAACCCGAATGTCAGAATTCACATGTGAGCGCCCCAGTATTGAGAAGACAGAATGGGAAAAGGCAAGGCAAGGGATTCACAAAGACGGGGCTCTGCTTTGCTTTGTCAACGTAGCTCAGGCAGACTCTGATTTTAAAGAATTTGCAGATCATTTGCATTTACGTGACTTCAGTAAAGATAACATGTTTGTCATGCTCAAATAAATTGCTTACCCGATCGTGTAAATCCAAACATTATTTCTGCTAAGAAATAAATAATAATCAGGGTACGGTTTACAAATTCTGAAACTTTAGATTTAGTGTTTTGTAATATTTCTATGAGAAACGAGCCCCTTCACTGGCAGACTGCCTGATATTTTGATCAGTACACTCCTAAACCCCCTTTGAAGTGTTTCTAACGGGATCACATGCTTTGAAGAAATAGTATTTGTTTATTATTATTTAGGATTAAATGAGGTAAGCCCCATGGGCCTCGAATGAGCATCTTATTCCAGTGCTGTGTCTGTGTAGCACATGTGGAGATTGTAATCCTGAAGGATATGACTTCACATGTGCCTACTGGCGCTTCAGTTGATCAACATGTTTCAGAGTGTACACAGAAAGACAGCATATATATGCATTCTCTTCCTGGAAAACACAACTTTACCCGAGCGGTTTAGAGGTCTAAGTAGTTTGTTGACAGTCCTATCGGAAACTGGGTCCTTGTTTCTGACAGGCATTACAACACTGTTCACAAAGCCTTGTGATCACTGCCTTACTGAACAGGTCATCATTGAAGATCAGCTGAAACAGGCACACATTTCCGAGGGCACGTTGGGAACTGAAACCTCTGTTTTCTGAGCTCGATGAACACTTGAGTTTGCACCGCGAGAAACACGCAAGCGCACAGGGTCACAGCAATCAAGACAAAGAGAACGTAAGCAGAGCTGTAATTGGGGAGCGATTGGGTCTGGGCCATGTTAAACAAATGAAGGACCTGAAGCATGCTCCCAATATATTGTTCAAATGTCAAATCAAGATCCATAATCAAGCTGGAATTCCAGCAGCCAGCCTTGAACTCGATGCCACATAGTTACTGACTGCACAGCACCGTTACTGACTAAGGCTTGGTTACGTCATTATTTGCCACAGGCTGCAGAGAGCCCATGCATTCAGATTCCGTCCGGGTGCCACACTTAGATTTCCTCATGATGCTGTGGATGTAGGTCCTGGAAATCAGCTGCTCAGCTGTGTTACTCTATCTGACTACCAAGCAGCTCTCCAGAATATGTTTTGGATGCTTCCACGTTGCACTGTATGAATCCCTGTGGCAATTAAGACAATATTGATGCAATGCAAATGCATGGAAATAACATCCTAATTCATGAAGACAACTCTGAAAGCCTTGTTTACTGGCCCCTGGACCGAGGTGGCAAGCCAGAGTGATTCAGTCATGTGCAATGGGTTCCTCTGCCAATCCCAAGCCACATCTGGACTGAAAGGGCTTGTATTCTCTAATTAGTTCAAATAAAGGCTCCCTTAGGAAGTGAGGTAATGGATTATTGATCACAGATGTGGAAAACACTGCTATGCAAGCTTAGAGTGGAAGGATAATCATTTAGAAAACAATATATCCTTTTAAAACAAAAACCAAACAAAACCAAAAAAATAAATATATAAAATGTTCCAGTGGCACAAACTGTATAGATATACACTATATATATGTAAGTGCTAGTATTACATGGAGCTCTTTGAGTACTAGCCCTGGATAACAGTACGCTGCAAAGATTGCAATCCTATCTGCGCTTGAATAAAACAGTGAGGTATGGAGAGTAAATGAGGGACAGATAAAACCTTGAATCTATTTATGATGATATGGTCATTAACACAGGTTACAGCATAACGATGCAGCAAACAGAATGTCTATAACCTTCACATGCACATCATACACTTCACATGCACATCATACACTTCACATGCACATCATACACTTCACATGCACATCATACACTTCACATGCACATCATACACTTCACATGCACATCATACACTACACATGCACAACATACACTTCACATGCACATCATACACTTCACATGCACATCATACACTTCACATGCACATCATACACTTCACATGCACATCATACACTTCACATGCACTCTGAGAGGGGGTTTGGAATAGTCTATAGCCCTCACACGCACTCCTGAGAGGGGGTTTGGAGGAGGCCATCAGGGCTCTTTTAATGTGTTTTATGATTTGTTGCACTGTGAATAGATAGGGTCATCATATGACTCCATGTTCACCGGCACAGTGTGGGACAGTTCTGGCGTCCCGTCGCAGTGCATTCTGCTGTGTAGTACCGCTTCTGTTAAAGAAACGAAACAAGTGAAAGGTACCTTTAGGCTGAACAAGAACAGAAAGCAAACACAATGAATTCCTTTGCAGTCCCTTCTAATGAAGTGCAGGCTTCACTGTTAATGCGTGCAATAGTAAGCATAGCAACAGCCTGGTAAATTACAGACAAGCATGGGAAAGCATAGTAAAACAAAAATACATTGACCACCGCAATGCAACGTGCAAGCATTGAGAAAGCATAATAAACTGCAAAAGGGCTTTCCAAATCCCTGTTTGGATAGGGAAACTGTTTTTGATGATGTTTTGAATGACAGCCCAGATGCGTTTGTCTGCAAGGTTCAGTTTCTCTGGTTTGTCATGCTGGGGATTGTAAATAGAAACACTGTTGATTGTGCAGTTGTGCGTTCTCAGGGGTAGCATGGATCGCAGTCACTGCCTCTCTGAACCAGCAAGCCCTGTTTGGATTAAAATCACCAAGAATGAAAGTATTTACATTGCCTGCAATGCTGAGAGAAATAACAAACCTCAATGCCATCCCCAAACAGTTCAACAATAAAGGGGAGCTGTCCTGAGCCATCAACATGCCTGGCCATGCTCTGCACATCTGTTTAAAACAAGGCTGACAGCCCTTGTACAGTAATATTCTGCAGTAGTGAAATGCTGGCAACTCCCCTTGTGAAAGTCATGCTATTGAGAGAGAAGTTCTTTTTAGCGATAGTTTGTTAATCTCACTGCACCCCCTACTGACAGACTGCATTACCCAGGAACCTCTGGACCCTTACGTTGCAGAAATAACAGCCATCCTTCAAGGACAACGTGATCATATGTATATGAATAGGACGTTTATGTATTTATTCATTCTTTAAACAGGAATATAAACCCTTTGAATCCGAGGCCTCATTTACGAGTGTCCTGGCAAGATGACCAGAAACAGAGATCAGCAGTAATTTGACATCCTTAAAAAACGACATCCCTCTAAAAGACAAGATCATCATACATTCAATCTGGGATCAGAAACATGACATCATCACAAGTTTCTTACTGCTTACCATATTCTTTAACACTAGTCATTCGCCACAAGGATGGGCTGCGGTAAGTTTTATCTCATGCTAATCCACTGCAGTGTGATCTGCATAAAGTCACAGACTCCAGATGTGACATTCAGTGGTAAACGATTATAGCACCAGTCTTCTATAACTAGTGAGAGATTTATTTTTCTGACTTGAAGATTAAAGATGCATTAATGACTTCATGACTTGACTGTTTTCCTGCTTGTGTGCGCTGGAGATTAGAAACGCACACAGTGTGCAGTATCTCAGCATGAGCCCTTGATGCATTTGATTTGTGTGTCAACGCAATTTACCTCCAGAGAAAATTATATCAAGATGTGTCCATCACATTCGCTTCACGGCCAGTGCAGCTGCAGGCTCATTTAACAGGAGCTTGCTTTTGTGATAAAGATAGACAGTCCTAAATGTTTCTGGAATCACATGTCCTACATGAGGCTAAGAGGTGTCTTCACAATTACAAAGGACTGTAAATCTGAACAAAATGCGAAACACTGTAAACAATCTCTTATAAAAAAGAGGGAAGGACAGGAGTAAGAGATTTGCTAATGGAGGACTGCACACGTATGCAGTTGATGTTTGCTGCTGTTTCAGGCACATCGCCAGTGCAAACTTCAATTTTATTTTTTTTGAAAGCCACATACAGTAGTGTGCATATGTATTAGGACACCCGATCCTTCTGTTTTTCTGATTTGCTGTGCATTTAAAATCAAACCCCTGGGACTGAAAATCCTGGAAATTGTCAAAATAGGCAAATGAGTGATTGTCTAATTGAATTGATGACTTTAACAGACCACACATAAAGTAAAATAGTAAGAGAAAAGGAACATGCAGCCACACGTGGTAAAATGCAGGAGACTTTTTAGAAGTTGTTTAAGATGCCTAATGAAAGCACAAAGTGGTCTCACATTTCCACATTAAGTATATTTGTATTTTTTAAAATATATATTAACTGGTAAAATAATGAACGAAACCCTGGCACAACACTAGCTCTGCCTGTATATATCAAATACTTTTCCTTTGCCAGCTTCTCTATTCAATATAATTCAGATTTCCATTCAGTCCAGATATGTACAGTATGTTATATCATTTGGGGAGGCTTCGTCCTGATTGAGTCGTCCGCTTGATACTAAATGCAGGTCAATGAATTGGGAAGTAAAATGCCCCAAAACAAACAAACATAAAGTGATGCATTTTAAGAGAACATGCCATCTTAATGTCCTCACATTTTCCAGTTCAGGAGCGGTGCGGTTTTGTGTATAATAATTTGCAGCCCGCTGCCCAGCGAGAAGTGCTGCACTGCAGAATGGCTTTATAATGGGCGTAATGATGCCTTGCTTAAATATGCAATTTGCTGCTATTTTGTAGTCAAGCATAATTAGCTCAGTGGGCATTTAACACGTCATGAATCTAAGTGTCATAAAGCTTCCTTCACTCCTTGAATGGTGAATCTCCCTGTAACCACACGCACACTGGAAGGCAATCGGCTTTTGAAGGCCAGTACTGCATTGCTGTTTGCATTGTAATTACAAAGCGAGATGAAGCACAAGTGAACACTGTAGTGTATAGCAGGAATGTAAAGAATGTATTTAAAAAGGAACACGCGACGGTGCAGTGGATTCATCCAACGCTGGAGATCTGGACAGGGTGATCGGCTAGACAGTATTCAGCTCAGTCTCACTTCCAGGCTGCTCGTTGAAATGGAACCCACACCGAGATTATGTGTTCTGCATATTCTGATCGTAACGCTTGGTTTGGTTTGGTTGCTGTAGTTCAGGTTATATAGGGTGGTCACAAGAGCCCTGACAGCAGGAAACAGAGCCATCACTGTTCTCTTAACAGTTAACCTAATGCCCTATATGAACTGAGAAGTGTGTTTCCTACAGCCCTAAACGTATCTGCATTGAATGGGGGATACTGCCAAGGCACAAGGCTATTCAGAAGAATAGTGCTTTTTATTTTGAGTCCAAGTTACATCTTGGTAACAGCTGCAAACCAGTAGATTCGATTTAGAGTCAATGCAATGGATTCGATTCAGAGTCAATGCAATGGATTCGATTCAGAGTCAATGCAATGGATTCGATTCAGAATCAATGCAATGGATTCGATTCAGAGTCAATGCAATGGATTTGATTCAGAGTCAATGCAATGGATTTGATTCAGAGTCAATGCAATGGATTCGATTCAGAGTCAATGCAATGGATTCGATTCAGAGTCAATGCAATGGATTCGATTCAGAGTCAATGCAATGGATTCGATTCAGAGTCAATGCAATGGATTTGATTCAGAATCAATGCAATGGATTCAATTCAGTGTCAATGCAATGGATTCGATTCAGAGTCAATGCAATGGATTTGATTCAGAATCAATGCAATGGATTCAATTCAGTGTCAATGCAATGGATTCGATTCAGAGTCAATGCAATGGATTTGATTCAGAGTCAATGCAATGGATTCGATTCAGAATCAATGCAATGGATTCGATTCAGAGTCAATGCAATGGATTTGATTCAGAGTCAATGCAATGGATTTGATTCAGAGTCAATGCAATGGATTTGATTCAGTGTCAATGCAATGGATTCGATTCAGAGTCAATGCAATGGATTCGATTCAGAGTCAATGCAATGGATTTGATTCAGAGTCAATGCAATGGATTCGATTCAGAATCAATGCAATGGATTCGATTCAGAGTCAATGCAATGGATTTGATTCAGAGTCAATGCAATGGATTCGATTCAGAGTCAATGCAATGGATTCGATTCAGAGTCAATGCAATGGATTCGATTCAGAGTCAATGCAATGGATTCGATTCAGAGTCAATGCAATGGATTCGATTCAGAGTCAATGCAATGGATTCGATTCAGAGTCAATGCAATGGATTCGATTCAGAGTCAATGCAATGGATTCGATTCAGAGTCAATGCAATGGATTCGATTCAGAGTCAATGCAATGGATTCGATTCAGAGTCAATGCAATGAATGTGTGTGCATGTACTGTGCAACCAATATTTTGTGGACCATTAATTCATAATAAAGCACACAATAACATGAAACATGGAAGGCAAAGCGTGCCACATACAGGTAACTAAGTTATCATCCATGCCATTGATTTAAATAAAATAAGCACTGGGGGCATCACAATGATCCCTCTTCCATTTAAATTTGCACAGATATGCATCTTAAATCAGTGTGCTTTTAATAGTAATTTTTATTAATACGTTTACAAGATTGCAACTCAATTTATAAATACAAACTTTTTATACAGAAAGTATAATACATTTCAAATATTAACTGACACGTTTCAAAGCATTTCTGCAATGCTTTGAAATAGTTTATTTTGCATAGAATGTGCAAGGATCCTTTATAAAAATGATTAAAATTGATGATTGACTTGGCTATGCAAAAATGTGTAAAACTTTTAGGAACATTTGAGTGATCAGATTACAGTTCATGTGTGAAAACCAGATGCTTTCAGAAGGTTGCTAATTTCCACAGATATCTGGTAAAGTTTCTCCAGGAAATCATACTGTACACTGAACACATTTTTGCAAAGCCAGTTCAAAATAAATTCAAAATTTCATTCACACATTAATGAAAAAAAAACATGCTTTAGCAAAACAAACAAAAAAAACCTAGTTGTTGCGGGTCTTATCTCAAACGCTTCTGCTTCCACCGATGTTTTCCACATTTTTGTCTGAGAGGATCAGCACCCACCCATTTTGTGCTCTGTGATTCTGATGCTACATGAACAGCAGCTTAAAGCCCAAAAACAAGAAGTGTATTCTCAACACGTCAATCAATTCTGTGAACAAAGTATCACTCAGACTCGCACCAGGGAATGCAAGGCTATCTGAGCTCCACTGCAACACACACCCAGACCAACAGAGGCTTTTATAAGAGGCTTTTATATTCACTGGAACTGACAAACACATACACACACACCCAGACCGACAGAGGCTTTTATATTCACTGGAACTGACAAACAAACAAACACAAAAACACAAAGGAAAGGACAGCAAAGCGTTCCTGTGAAAGCATATCAGCATGTCTTATAACCTGTGCCACTGTATAAAGAGCTGTCTTATAACCTGTGTCACTGTATAAAGAGCTGTCTTATAACCTGTGCCACTGTATAAAGAGCTGTCTTATAACCTGTGTCACTGTATAAAGAGCTGTCTTATAACCTGTGCCACTGTATAAAGAGCTGTCTTATAACCTGTGTCACTGTATAAAGAGCTGTCTTATAACCTGTGCTACTGTATAAAGAGCTGTCTTATAACCTGTGCCTCAATTCACTGAGGCTGTTTATAAGAGTGTATAAGAACACAATCATCATTTCAAAAATAAACACAGAGTGTATTTATTGCAGATCAGAACAGCTCATTGTTTTCTTTCCATTGTCATCTAATCAAAACATGTTAAATGTACAAAAAGCCAGATTACAAAAAATAGAACCGCTATTACCATTGAAACATGTGATAAACACGCAGTCAGAATTATGAAACAAATAATGCACAAGATTGCTGATTTGATTTTCGAATGGCGCTAACACACAACCTAATAACGCGGCTGTTATCTTGCTGAGCACACTGATACAGTTTTGTACTTTTGTAAACAAAATGTGAATACAATCAAAACCCTGGGATGGTTTAACATTGTTAGTGTTTCTGACCGGGACAAACCCAGTTATCCTGGGATGTCTGGTAACCCTATGAATTAACACGTACTTGAGGAGCACTTAGCGTCGCAATTAAAACACTGAGCTCAGGGTGCAGGAGAACCATTTCTTTGGGATTTTAATCTAAAAACATGAACTGCACCAATTTGCTATGAAAGCATTCTCTTTTTATAGATATAAAAATGTCTGATTAATAACGGGAGGCCGTCCGTCCAGGGCAGGCTCGGGTTCAGAACCAGTTGTGTAGTACAGTATATTACAAAGAAATTAAAAGAATAATGAATGATAGTATTATAAATTGTATGAACTGTAAAATAAAACTCCACAACTTTATGATTAATACTTTGCTAAATTATTATTTTGTTTTGAAAAAAAAAACAAAACTCAAAACAAAACAAACATTCTGTTGTTGAACACAGATGATTGACCTTTTCCTTTTTTTTCTTCTTTTTGTTTCTTTTCAAGAGTTTCTTTTTTTTTGTTTGTTTGCTTTTGTTCAGTAACCCAAGCTTCTCTACTTCTTTAGCAAAAGGACAATGCTATTCAGACAAACAGCAAAAATCATGGTGCAGAAAAAGAAAAGTTCTGATTCCGTTTATAAAAAGGTGATCCCCCTCGTTGTTGTTGTACTGAAACATTGTTCAAGAGCAGTGCTGGTAACAGCTGTCACACACACACACACGCACAAACACACGCACACACAAACACACACACGCACGCACGCAGTGTCTCAGAGAGCCTCTCCTCATCTCCCACACGACTCTTTCTCTCTCCGCTCACTGCCTAGAGAAGCCTGTTTGGCCCCTCTGCCGCACTTTGATTTCTTGGTTTGTTGGTTTGTTTTCAGAGGCAGACGCTGGAGCTAATCTGGCAGGTTGAGCCGGTCCCCGAGGGGGATAAGAAGAGACGTCCGTTTGGACACACGCACACCTCGAACACTTTCTGCTTGGCTCCGGCTGCAGAGTAGGTCCCCTTGGGAAGCCGAGGTAGCTTGATGTTGTTAGCATCCAAAGAGATCTGCAAGAGAAGACATGGGAGCAGAAAACTCTCCATTATTATGAATTCATTTGCATGATTTCCCATCCCCTACACAGAGCTAGACCGGTACAGTGAGTAAGAACTGCAAACTCAATAGAAAGTGATCAGGGCTGATTAGGAACGGGACCCGGAGACACTTTCCATCTATAGCCTTGCCATATGAAAATATCTGCATATTCCAAAGTGACGTGTAAAATGTAAAAGTAAAGTATAAAGGGACCAGTGAGAATACTGCTAGTGCTACTATGAGGTCATGAAATCAACTAAAGCTGCCTTCTAATAGTGTCCCGTAGTAAAAGCACAGCAAAGTGTAATAAAGCACAGTGAAAGCATGGTAAAGCACAGGCAAGCAGTGTCAAGAGGTATGGTAAAGCATATTAAAAAACAAGGCAAAACCAGTGTAAGCTATGGTGAATGCATAGAATAACCATGGGGAGAAGCATGGCAGAAGTGCAAAAACACCATGCATAGCATGGTAAACTTGTATAAGGGCTATCTAGAAATGTTAACTAGTGTTCACTGAGCATACCCCCCTCCCCCTAACCCTGATCATATCCCTAACCCTACCCCTACCCCTACACCTCCCCCTCCCCCTCCCCTTACCCCTCCCCTACCCTTACCCCTCCCCTACCCCTACCCCTACACCTACCTCTACCCCTCACCCCTACCCCTCCCCTCCCCCTCTCTCCCCCTACCCCTCCCCCTCCCCTACCCCTCCCCCCTCCCCTACCCCTACCCCTACCCCTCCTCTACCCCTACCCCTACACCTACCCCTCCCCCTCCCCCTCCCCCAGTATCATCTCCTACCTCTCCGTCTTTAGACTCCAGCGTCATCTCATTTCTGCACGTTGCCTGAAGGTTCCCCGATTCTGCATTGATTTCAACCCCTTTCGGAGCCTCCATAAACAAAGAGCGAGTTGGGGACTCCAGCCTAGAATATGAACAAAACAGTGAATTCTGGCATGACAAGAATCGCTGTTACAAACACTGATGAGGGGACTGACAAGGCAGCCCAAAGCACAGGTGGAGACGGAAATACTGAAATCTGTAATGAATTGCAATATGTAACAAAATGAACACCGATCTCCTGATGCACAACATGTTGTGACCCACAAATCACTGATCATGAATCTGTGTCTGCCTAACATTGCTAAACTTTGAAACTTTAAGAGTGAAGCATTTCTGTTCTGTAACTTGTCAGAAGAAGTACAGAAAGCTCCAGAAATCCAAACAGATTTCAGACAAGTCTGCGTTCTGTAAAACGCAGAGCGCATCTGCATATTCATGATGCAGCTGCGTTGTGTACGACAGGTACATGTTAAATTGTCGCTACATTTAACAGTGTCTTCTGAAGCACTGTTGGGAGCCCCGATGTGTCTGAGCAGCGTTTCATTTCATCTGCAGCTCTGCAGGGACGCAGCGGATGCATTCCCTGGCACTTCGATTGTTATTTTTAACTCAATTGGACATGGGCTTGTACATCAGTCGGTTGTTATGCCTCATTATTGATCCGCCACTTTGTCTCACTAGGGGAGGAATATACATTATTCACATGGAGCTACAGCACTTGTCAGTAAACAAAGTACTTGATCTGCATACCTTCATGTTTTATATCTGCGCTTTCTTTGCTTTCAAAATGATTTCCGGACGTCGGATTTATGGTTTCATATTTTGCATTCCCTTCTACCTACAAGGATATTGTACAGCAAATACTATTTCCAGGTTTGTTTCTCCAAGCACAGATATTTCCACATGACAACAATGCAGCATTAGTATAGAACACATGGTTTTTTATTTTTATGGTACAATATAGAACGCAATCACATGATCTGGAAAAAACGAATTGGGTGGATGGGAGCTGCAGGTTAATTCATGGTTCGCTCACGCTGACAGTACATTGCTGTACTTCACTGTGTAAGCAGCCTTCACTGCTCCAATGCCCTCATAATGCTTTTCATAGAATGGAGCAGCAGCTATTGTACAGTTCCTGGCACAAACAACAAAACGAAAACATTTGCACGCACTTTGAGCAATGAGGATGATTTATTATTGAATCCTATCTTTGGCGTGGCTGTTGAAGCTATAGTGTATAATAAGTAACTGAGTGTCCACCCTGCGTGGTGAGTGTAGGTGAGTGTAAAGACTCTGGATCAGTGCAGCTATACATATACAGGTAAGGAGTGATGTGGAGCCTGTGCTTGGACTAACGAGAGGCAAACGCATGCTGCTGATATTGAATTTCTTTCCAGCCTCAGCTGCATTGTAAACATGATCTGTGTAGCTGTGCAGTGTATAAACACGATCTTCTACACTCAGGACCAAAAGAACAACAACAAAGCCTTCACAAGATTTCATTATTCATCTCAAGTAAAATAAATCGGCGTCTACTTCACTTTGACCAAGATAGGAGAAAAGAAGCATTACTCCAAGCAGACGTCTTTTTCCTCCCTGGTGCAGGGATATGAGGTTTCTCCCTGGTGTGTGGATATGAGGTTTCTCCCTGGTGTGTGGATATGAGGTGTCTCCCTGGTGTGTGGATATGAGGTTTCTCCCTGGTGTGGGGATATGAGGTTTCTCCCTGGTGTGGGGATATGAGGTTTCTCCCTGGTGTGGGGATATGAGGTTTCTCCCTGGTGTGTGGATATGAGGTTTCTCCCTGGTGCAGGGATATGAGGTTTCTCACTGGTGCAGGGATATGATGTTTCTCCCTGGTGTGTGGATATGAGGTTTCTCCCTGGTGTGTGGATATGAGGTTTCTCCCTGGTGTGTGGAAATGAGGTTTCTCCATGGTGTGTGGATATGAGGTTTCTCCCTGGTGTGTGGATATGAGGTTTCTCCCTGGTGTGTGGATATGAGGTTTCTCCCTGGTGTGTGGATATGAGGTTTCTCCCTGGTGTGGGGATATGAGGTTTCTCCCTGGTGCAGGGATATGAGGTGTCTCCCTGGTGTGGGGATATGAGGTTTCTCCCTGGTGTGGGGATATGAGGTTTCTCCCTGGTGTGTGGATATGAGGTTTCTCCCTGGTGTGTGGATATGAGGTTTCTCCCTGGTGTGTGGATATGAGGTTTCTCCCTGGTGCAGGGATATGAGGTTTCTCCCTGGTGCAGGGATATGAGGTTTCTCCCTGGTGTGGGGATATGAGGTTTCTCCCTGGTGCAGGGATATGAGGTTTCTCCCTGGTGCAGGGATATGAGGTTTCTCCCAGGTGTGGGGATATGATGTTTCTCCCTGGTGTGGGGATATGAGGTTTCTCCCTGGTGCAGGGATATGAGGTGTCTCCCTGGTGTGTGGATATGAGGTTTCTCCCTGGTGTGTGGATATGATGTTTCTCCCTGGTGTGTGGATATGAGGTTTCTCCCTGGTGTGTGGATATGATGTTTCTCCCTGGTGTGTGGATATGAGGTTTCTCCCTGGTGTGTGGCTATGAGGTTTCTCCCTGGTGTGTGGATATGAGGTTTCTCCCTGGTGCAGGGATATGAGGTGTCTCCCTGGTGTGTGGATATGAGGTTTCTCCCTGTTGCGTGGATATGAGGTGTCTCCCTGGTGCAGGGATATGAGGTTTCTCCCTGGTGTAGGGATATGAGGTTTCTCCCTGGTGTGGGGATATGAGGTTTCTCCCTGGTGTGTGGATATGAGGTTTCTCCCTGGTGCAGGGATATGAGGTTTCTCCCTGGTGTGAGGATATGAGGTTTCTCTCTGTTTTGTGGGGATATGAGGGAGAGAATAGCTGGGTAGAGTCAGGTACCTGCTGCAAAGGCAGGCAGGTCCTCTGTTGAAACCAGGCAATCCTGTTTCATCTCGGAGTTGGAGTACCGCTGGCCCTGCGGGCAGAATTTGCACAGCGAATTAACAATGCAAGTGAATAATTAGGTGGCAGTCTTTAATGCGGAGGATCAAACGCACAGGCAATGTAATGCATGAGAGTGCCTGCCTTCTGCTGTCCCTTACGGGCTGATCAGGAATGATTCATGAAAGAGTTTTCACAAAAGACTCCAGAGTAAAGACGTCACTGCAGGACAGTATCAATGCCACCCTTACACACTCTAACCTGAACGAAACAATGCTACTGAGACTGCTAGTGTCATTACTAATAAGAGCTTCTATATGGATTAACTTCAGTAGCAGTTCAAGCATGCCCTTACAGTAATATAGACGGTAACGCTGCTGTTGTGTTTAGTATAAGATCCCTAGTATAACAACCTTGCCAGCAGGTTCTGTATGTAAAACCCTGATGCTGGGAGAGCATTGCTTTTAATTGCAGCCTTGATAAATTCAGAGCTGAAGAATGGGGTTCAGCTCGCTGTTAATGCACACAAGCCAAAAAACAATGTACAGTAAAAAAAATAAAGAAAAGCTAAAAAAAATAAAGAAAAGCTAATCAAAATGTTTAGCTGTCCTAGAAGTTAACAGCAATGCTCTAAGCAAAGTTAATTATACTGAGCTATCATCCACTGCCCACTACTGTCATTATGGATCAGAAGAAACATTTGAAATAGACCACTTTGTTACGCTTTGAGTAACACGACTGATTTAAACATACAGAAATGCTCCGGAGAGTTTGTATTCATCCTGGTTTATTAACTGGCCTATGACAATGTAGGCACGCTATGTTCCATCACAAACAGCAGAGCTCTAATCTTTTACAGCAATTCAATGCACCGTGGAGGGAGGACGGTCTCTCCGTAACAGGTTCACACAACCCTCTAGAGGGCGCCATTATTCTTATACTGAATGGAAGAGGCTTGTTATTTCTACCTCACAAAGACTTTATATAGTCATGATTTCAGCTCTCTCTCTCTCTCTCTCTCTCTCTCTCTCTCTCTCTCTCTCTCTCTCTCTCTCTCTCTCTTTCCTACCAGACAAAACCCCGATATTAACGTACTTCACCTGTTTCTGCACAGTAGACCCTGCTGTTGTTGAATTGTTTCCAGTGCTTTGTCATTGACACTCTCAGTGGAATTAGCAGTGTAGCTGCTGCTGATAGCTCCAGTGGGGATGTGGTTTATAATGTTAAATACAGCATGTTATCCCATATTGATACAGACCCTGCTGCTGATAGCTCCAGTGGGGATGTGGTTTATAATGTTAAATACAGCATGTTATCCCATATTGATACAGACCCTGCTGCTGATAGCTCCAGTGGGGATGTGGTTTATAATGTTAAATACAGCATGATATCCCATATTGATACAGACCCTGCTGCTGATAGCTCCAGTGGGGCATGGCTTACTGTATAATATCATTTATCTACATACTTCTTCTGTTGCTGCTGTCAGCGTCAACATTGCAGATGCTGTATCTTATTATGAGCATACAATTTCACACAATTTTAAGTAACATCTGGAACTTGATTGGTTGTATCAAGTTGAAATGGCTCCGATCTGTCAGGTCTTAGAGTTAGTAGCATCATATAGCACTTTCACGGTTTTTTTTAATGATGTTTTCTTTGTGTGACTACTCTGCTCCCTTATAAAAGTTTACCACGGTATTCACAACACTATGTTTGCAGTTTACCCATTTTTTTCCCACTACTACGTTCTACCAGATCTCTCTGTGCTTTACAATGCATCCCTATGCTTTACCAGACCTCTCTGTGCTTTACAAAGCATTCCCTATGCTTCACCAGACCTCTCTGTGCTTTACAATGCATCCCTATGCTTTACCACACCTCTCTGTGCTTTGCAATGCTTCCCTATGCTTTACCAGACCTCTCTGTGCTTTGCAATGCTTCCCTATGCTTTATCATGCATTCACTGTGTTTTATTACACTTTTCTGTGCTTTTACTAGGGGAACGTTCATAAGGGCCGGTACTTAACTGCTCTATTGAAATGGTAAAATCAGAAATGATTAGGATTATCTAGATGAGTAAACTCTCACTGCTGCAGTCTTGATAATATCCTCAGAAATGTGTGAACAATGAACCCTATTAACACTAATGATACTTCTGGACAGTGTACAGTTCAGTTTATAAAATGATGAGCGTGAGCCCTCTGTATGCCTTTCTGTTTCTGATACACTGTAGGATACCATATCCAGTGTCTATCTGCATCTCCTTCGTGCTGTGTGTGCTGTGATACTCCTCCTGTTTCAGTGCCGAGAGGCTTGTCTCAGACAGTTCAGTTTATAAAATGATGAGCGTGAGCCCTCTGTATGCCTTTCTGTTTCTGATACACTGTAGGATACCATATCCAGTGTCTATCTGCATCTCCTTCGTGCTGTGTGTGCTGTGATACTCCTGTTTCAGTGCCGAGAGGCTTGTCTCAGACAGTTCAGTTTATAAAATGATGATCGTGAGCCCTCTGTATGCCTTTCTGTTTCTGATACACTGTAGGATACCATATCCAGTGTCTATCTGCAACTCCTTCGTGCTGTGTGTGCTGTGATACTCCTCCTGTTTCAGTGCCGAGAGGCTTGTCTCAGACAGTTCAGTCCATTTGTTTTCATTTCCGTGACATGTCTTCCGAGAGGAACTTCACAGAAGAGATGAGAAACTACTTCAGTTATGATGAACCAGCACTTAACCAAAAAAAACAAAAAAAAAAACACACAACCCGGAGGTAATATTTCAAACACAGCTTTCTGTTCTTGTGTGAAGAGCATGCCTTGGTTTATTTGCCAGCCTGAGAAATGAGACTGGCAGCCAATACAGACAGTGTGAAACACAGACAAAGGGAGAGCAGGTCCCATGAGTGGGTAATGCAGCACTAAGCCGTTTGCCTTCAGTTTAGATGGAAGTCACTGAGGCTGGGATCTGGCACTGACCTGAACTTAATTTACTCAAAGTATTGGGTTCAGCCTCTCTCATCTGGGAGTGTTACCAAGGGATGCATGAAGTCACTGATAACAATTACCAGCCGACAAAACAATAACCAATAATCAATATTTCTGTAATCAGTGGTATTGAACAAGCCAGCGCGCTGAAACGACCATTCAAACTAAATGAAGGTTATGATTTCGACCCCGGGGGACCCCTCCTTCTGTCTGGATGGGGTACAAGCTGAAACGCTGTCTCTATTTGACTTCACTTCTTATATCTTTACCCCATTGAGTGTTTGGAGGTCATGGATGTCCTGATAGGGTTTCTGGCAGCGGCCTTACTTGGTTTTAATTCAACCTAACTTGGAAATAGCTTGCAATATCAATGCTAAAACTACATGCATAATACAAAAGCAAGCCTGTTTACTCACAAGCTAACTTAAATGGACTTGCGCCTTCCCAAAACCAACGTGTTTCCTGGCTTCATGTCACTAAAATGAATCTCAGATCAGATTTCCTCTCTTCTGCTCTCTCCATGCTAAGCTGCTGTGTCTAGCCTTGATAGAATGGCAGGCTTCCTCATGAAGTATTAATGCATCACACCAGCAGTGTCTTGTAAATTAGATCAAATACAATTACAGTAAGACTTCTGGGACATATTTCCAAACCACTGGCTTTTAAAGTGATTTTGAAGGATGGGCCAGTAATGCAACAAGAAAAATATAGTGTTCATCCTGACAATGGAATCAGAGCTTTCTTACGAAGCGATTTCTCACAGGGCTCTATTGACATGCATACACCAATCACGTGTCACACATTATTATTATTATTATTATTATTATTATTATTAGTAGTATTAGTATTATTAATTCCTCTCAGCACTTCAAGTGCAGCACAGAAACCAGGTCCAAAGGTTACAGTTGGAAGTGAAGTGGAGAAGTGAGGACCGAGGGTAGGAGACACTTCTCTACACAGAGAGCGGTGAGATCAATCAGCTTATTCTCTGTCTCTGTATGCTACACGCTGAGTTGACACGGGTGTTCCTATCAGACTGTTTGGGATGAATGGTGCAGTTAGTTCTGCTTTTCCCTCTCCTGCCTCAAAGCTCTTCTACCTGCTGGAGCGCACATCCCAAAACACGTGCAACAAAATTGAATCGCAAACTTGCTGGAGGGGAAACATCTGGGCATGAAAAAAGATTGAAAAAAAAATCTGAAAAAAAAGCTGTGCGGTATGAATGAACACATTCCAGTCAGAACAGTAGTAACCACAGTTACAGTATCACCACGGTGCACTGGATACCTTCAGAATGATGCATAGCAAGCATCTATTATTATGGGCTGCTTCTTTAACACTTTCACCTCTGTTGCCAGACAGACCAAAAGGTGGTCATTTCTAAAACCACATCGTTTAAAAAGAAATCTGCACTGAGGAGTTTTCACAAGACATGGCTAATGAAGAATAAAGAATATATTGAGTTATTCTGGTAAATAAACATCTACAGGATGAAACAGGATTCATTTAAAACACGTATAAAAGTGAAGAAATGTAGATAGTGTAAAGTCTGCCTTGAGCTTGCCTCGGGAGACTGACACAGGGGGTCAATGTAAGCCAAAAGCATGGAGACAAGCTATCAGGTGTCTATAAATACAGAATGCCATTTCCTCAGACTTCACGTCTATAATTAGCACAATCATGAAGCTGTTCCATACAATTTCTCTTTCCATTGATGTCCTCCATTCAATAAGCCCACCCCTGTAGATGTGCAGTTTTTATCCTGGTGCTTGAAAGGCTTCAGTTAGCCTGCTTCATCTTTCTGTATGACTCAAAACATCGCTTTCTGCCTTTATGGCATTCTGTCACAAAAGCAGGTGAAATATTGTTCTTAAATCCGTGGCCTTTTGATAAATGCCCAAAAGCACTATAGCTGGACAATCCCTGGAGGACATGTCTTGCTCATTATTTGTGTCCTTGATTTGCATTGCAGTGTCTTCTTGTATAATGGGCTTGCCTGCACATCTTTCTGTCTGGTATTGGCACTAGGAATAGTGATCTTATGAGACACTGGCATGAAGGGGTCGATTTGAATGATCTTTAAACATGTATAACCTATGGACAAAAAGGGTCTTAAAGAAAAAAAAAAAAAATCACTCATTTTTAACACAGCACCTTACACCCAAACGATTGCAGATAACAATGATTACATTTTATACATGGAATATTATCAAATGAATTTTAACACAGTGCCAGGCTTGTTAATTATATAGAACAGAAAGTGCAAGCCTAAAAAGATAAAGGTACTAACGCATGACTGAGCTGTTCCTGGGAGACGGGCTCACTTCATTGTTTTCTGTGCTTCTGTACAATACGCACTGACACGGGTGTTCCTATCAGACTGTTTGGGATGAATGGTGCAGTTAGTTCTGCTTTTCCCTCTCCTGCCTCAAAGCTCTTCTACCTGCTGGAGCGCACATCCCAAACCACGTGCAACAAAATTGAATCGCAAACTTGCTGGAGGGGAAACATCTGGGCATAAAAAAAGACTTTCAGTATCTAATGAATTGCTTTTCTGCACTTATCTGTGCTGCCCTCAAACACAAAGGCACACAATCTATACGTCTCCACTGCATTTCTCGAGCTTTAAAAGGTCCATCCAGTCACCTGTTGTTGGGGATTGGCGGCGTGGGATTGTTTGTGGGCCAGTGGCTCCGGTCTTAGAGGTCCGTTTCTCTCCAGGTTTAAGAGATATCATTTAATAGGGCAGGGGTATGTAACTCAGACCTCAGAGTGCCACTGCGTTTCAGGTTTAATAAGTCTAATTAAATGATTAGGTGTTTTAAGATCTGCTCCGGGCTTTAATCGGCTCAATTTAATAATTGAGGACGCGGATGGAACAAAGGTCTGGGCTGGAAGTATCAAAGTTGCCTACAGTGCCTTCGGGCTCGGATAGAGGTTTAGCGAGTTCAATTTAACAATTTATAACAGCGCTGGAACAAAGAGCTGCAATGGAAGGGCCCTGCTCTATGGGAGTCATTCTAATAAAAAACGAC